>NC_134266.1:138638826-138939973 GCF_031893055.1 Leptodactylus fuscus | reverse complement strand
GCAACCAAACTAACATCTTTCTACAGATCAGCCACTCATATTTTCCAGAGAATAAGCCTAGACTTTATTTAGCAGAAGTCAAACTTTCCGTGCTTTTTTATCCACATTTCTGCTGGCTCTGTTGTGCATTTAATTTCAGCTCTATTTTTAGCTTCTATAAACCAGGCTTGCACAGGAGATTTTGTTGCAGCAAGAACTACAGAGACGAACCGATATTAATCATCATCCGTGGTGGGGAGGACATTCCTGCTCATCTCTTATTCCTGTCCTCTAGACTTATCTGAAACTAAATACACTATCAAAAGGCCTGCCAATATCATCCGCTTCAACTGTCCACAGGATCACATACCAGATTCAAGGTCTAATGTAGCCCTCACATTTCCGGTCAGACTGCACATACTGTACAATACTGCTAACAAATGACAGGCAACTCATGTTTTGATGATGTAAAATCTTGGTATTGCCATCTTCACTTCTGACTGCAGGTCTGAACATGACAGAGTAGTGTTGAGTTATACAGTACATGCCAGCTTTGGTGCACCATGTTATCTGAATCCATGGACAAGCATCCTTGCTACTATTTGTCACAGCTTTGCACCTGCCTTGGTAAATACTTCTACTGTGTGTTGTAGGTGTGTACTTCTGTTTACTAATACATTTCTATAGCTCCTTATGCAAGGTTATTTATAAAACAAAAACAAAAACAAAAAACAACACAACATAAAAGTAGTTGGATTTTCCAGTTTATACCTAGAATGAATGCGATTACATATGCATGGGGTGAATAGGGGCCATTGGTTATATCACATATGGCAAATGAACATTGTGTGAATTTACCCTTGACCTTGAATGGTATTACATACATGTCAAGTATGTATTCCAAAAACAAAAGTCAGCATGAAAGCTATACACTTTAATACCTAAAAATATTAAGGGTAAAGGGTGTATCTACAGCCAAAGTAATAACAACAAATATGATTGTCTCAGGAAATTGTTGTAAAGTAGCAAAACAACGGCAACCCATTACCAAAAAACTGCAAGTTATACAGTCAAAGGGACAACATTCACTAGCAGTGATTATGCTTCTCCTAAAATACAAACAAATACCTTCAGCATATATTCCACTAAAATGTCAATCTACGGAAAACGTAACATAGTGCTTTACTCATATTAAGAAGTATTTATGTGCATACTCTTAGCATTCACACGATGTTACGCTCCGCTCATTCTGAACGTAAAATTTGTTCAGAATGAGAACGGAACAAGCAGCTCCGATTGATTTGAATGGGTGCCGGCATACGCGCGCGACCCATTGAAATCAATGGGAGGCTTTTTTTTCCCTATTGCTTTCAAAGCACCATGGAATTAATGGCGCTATATAAATAAACAATAATAATAATAATAATAATAATAATAATGTGATACGCGCGAATTACATTGAAAGCAATAGGGGAAAAAAGCCTCCTATTGATTTCAATGGGTAGCACGTGTATACCAGCACGCCGGCACCCATTCAAATCAATGGGAGCTGCTTGTTACGCGCTCATTTTGAACAAATTTTACGTTCAGAATGAGTGGAGCGTAACATCGTGTGAATGTTCCCTTACTGCGATGATCAAGCTGTTGCGAAGAATGGAATTGGGCTTTCCAAGTCTAGGAACGAGTAGAGCCCGTTTTTAGTATATTTCCTAGAAGTAGGCTATGCAGGCTTGACTCTAACCACAATCATTTAAACAAACAGTTGGTTAACAGGATAGTACATGTACATATTATATTTCATTCTATTTAAATACAGTTATATGTAGAAGGCAATCATGGTTTTGATCAACATGTGATCGCGACATATGAGATGGAAGGTTCTCAATGAACAACGCCATCGGGGATGCCCCAATATACACATTTTTCTCTTCCATGTGCATACAGAACACTAACAAAAATGAAGGCTGGAATCAATGGATGTAGGCAAAATTGCTAGAGATGACCTGTGTATTAAAGGTATATGTAGGTAATTTACCTTTAGTTATAATGTCACCACCATTTTTCAAATATATATATATATATATATATATACACACACACACACACACACACACACACATGCACTCATGCAGGCTTCTTTAGATAGCATATCTGTAACATATATACTCAGATGGATTATAGTTAGGATATACCTTAGAACAGATTGTTGCGGGTTTAATGCAGGTAAAAACCACTACCCACTGCTAAACCCACTCCTGGCTTAGCTCAAAAAACCACAACAAAATCTGCAGCAAAAACACAGCTTTTCCGCAATGTTACAAAAAACCCCACATAGCACATATCCTGATTTGAGATCAGCAGGGCTCAGCAACATCTGGCAACTGTGACAGTGTTGGCACCTCAGGCACATTTAGGCTGGATTCACATCTGCCAAATATCGTCAGAGAAAAAAAGCCTGCACAGAGGACTTTATTATCCTCTGCTTTCAGTTTCAAAATGGCAGACAACCAACGGGCCTCATTACAGTCAACTGGGTCTGTTCAGCATCCTGTATAACAACTGTTTTAGTGGTCCATTTCTCCATTATTCAGGTCCCCCGACAGACCAGTACAATGGAGAGCTGGTGTTCGTGTGAACCTATGGCTACCTGGCGCAGGGCTCTCTGATAGTTTAAACATCAAGCAGTGCTGCATTAGGAAGTAACCTCTCTCTCTGGAGGAACTAGGGGGAAGTGTGAGATGTGACATCATAGTGTCTGGGCCATGAGATACCCTAGTCAGAGAGCAGCAATTGCAAGCAGTACAAAGTATGATGTGGCAGCTAAACATGGCCATGTTACACATGTTGTGTAATCATTTCAAGAGACAATGATTACATTAAAATGTAAGTTTCAACTACCGTATATATTCAAGTATAAGCCGAATTTTTCAGCACAGTTTTTGTGCTGAAAAAGCTCCCCTCGGCTTATACTTGGGGTTGTCCATGACCAGCCTCAGTAGTATTGTATAGAATCTCCCAAAAAATAGTGAAAAAAAAGCAGCATTTAAAAAAAAAAAAATAAAAAAAATAATTATATATAGTAAAAAAATAAAGTAAATAAAAGTTCTAAATCACTCCTTTCCCTAGAATACATATAAAGGTAGAAAATTACTGTGACACACATACACATTAGGTATCCCTGTGTCTGAAAGTGCCCAGTCTACTGAATATAGGGGATCTGCAGTGCTCCTGTTCCATCGGAAAGGGATTAATAGGAGCACTGCAGATACCCTATGTTCAGCCAGCCTGAATTCCAAGTGGGGGGAAAAAAAGTCAAGCTCAAGCTTAAGTCAAGCTTATGGATCCCCTCAGCTCAATGTTCATTTATTAGTGGTTCAATGTTTATAGCCAGTGATTGGCTGTAGCAATGACTTGCCCCTGAAATGTCGCTGCTGAAAGGCAGCATCCCTTAACGTAGTTGTGGGAGATAAGTGAGAACAGTATGTTTGTTTTTGGTTTTTATATTTTTATACAGCAGGCACTTCAGCACTTTGAAAAGTATTTGCATGGAAAACTTCCTTAGGCAGGCCTCACATTGCTGAAAAACTGCTTTTTTTTTTTTGCAGATTTTTTTTTTTTTTTTTTTAACCAAATCCAAGACGGAATTGAAAAGAAATGAAGCATTCATAAGTCTCCCATCTGTTCAACCCAGTCCTGGATTTGGCTAAAAAAAAACTACAGCAAAATCTGAAACCAAAAAAGCAACTTTTCTGCAATGTGGCACCTCAGCCTTGAATGGACTCTGTCATACTGAACATTTTATCATACCTTCAAGGATATGATATGTCACAGTTCAGGAGGAGCAGAGAAGATAAGGATCAGTACAATGTATAATTTCTCCCGCAGTGCCATCGGAGAGGAATGGAACAACAACATACCCGAGTGACCTCCTAAATCAGCAAGTTATTACCCATCCTGTGTAAAGGTGATAACTTGTCAGCTGGTCTAACCCACTTAAATGAATACATTACAAGATTTACCAGATCTTTTCTAACATAACTATTAGTTCCGGCTACGTCCATTTATTCCTATGGGTGCGTGCTATTCGAAACTGGAGTTTCGAATAGTAGTCGCTCATCTCTAATAACTATATACATTCATCGGCTGTTCTTGCTCTCTAACACACTACCTGCATGATGGACTGAATGGTCTATGTAAGAAGTTCCTCTTAAGCCAGATCTGACTTGCCACCAGTATCAAAGTAAATAAAATTTATCTTGAAAAGCCAGTAATACAAAGTAACCAGAAAAATGCTAAATGAAAGAGCGCATGCAGTTCAAGTTAGAAGTTATCCAGCACCCAAGAGACAAAAGCAGGTTAAATTTATTTATTTCCATTGTTAATATAGCATGAATTCTGCAGCAGTGTGCATAGATGGTCATAACTCACATTATCCTGTCCCCAGTGGAGCTCACAATCTAATAGATACAAACAGACCTACATCATAAAGTCACCTGCATGTGCAATATCTTATTGGAGTAAAGGAGAAAACTACTGTATCAGAAGAAACAATAACACATAAGAGGCCATTACTGCATATCAAGTGTGGAGAAACTCACATAAGAATAAATAGAAAAAAAAAAAAAAACTTCCACACTCTAATAGTATGAAACTATTCAAGTTTATTAGTATCTAAATATAAAAAACACACAGATACAAATAACATTATCCAATACAAATAGAAATAATGTGGGGAATCAGAGATACTAGTACCAGTAAACACCAAGGTGGCATGTGTAGCACAGGGTAACACAATAAGTAATAGGTAATGAATAGAGTATCTGCAAAAAGCAATATACAGTATATGCCAATAAGACCATAGTATATATTAATTTTATTATTAATATATATAATATTTTAATCACACATTTTTGTCAGAAACCGGATTTATATATTATATGGCTACAAAGAACCAAGTATAATCACTAAATGAAAGGTCCATCAGGTAATGACAAAGACAAATGCATGACCCATTTTTACCACATCACACTGTTACCAAACAGACCTACCACGCCACCAAAGAACATGCCCAAGCACTGTATGTTTTTTATATTTAGATACTAATAAACTTGAATAGTTTTATACTATTAGTGTGTGGAAGTTTTTTTCTCTTTATTCTTATGCATCAGAAGAAACCAAGAAAAGATCAAGCATAAGTACAACAATGTGGTAGGGATCTGGAAACTAGTAATCACTTTTATACAGTAAAGATTTTCTAAACTATTCACTATTTACAGTGAGTAAAATATTTGGAAGAACTTAGAAGCAGTTTACAGTGTATAAAACCCATTTTACCTTTGAAATGAGCTCATCGTGATTTGCCAGATGAGCTCTGCAATGAATGCAGCTGTATGTTCTGTGGCAGGATGGCAGGTAGGCCTGAAACGTTTTGGACCTTGTCATTTTCACCATTGGAGCCACTGAACGCTGAGTAAACTCTGGAGTGGCCCACGAGGCGCTCCCGCAGGAAGGATCGCACGGGAAACACCGGAAGACACAGGTAAAGGCCGTGGTTTGGCAGGTTATGGGTGTGGGGGCAGGCTCCACACGCTGAAGAAAATATTAATCGTTTGCTACAGGGTGTCCGCAAAACAGGCTTCAATTTTCCACAATTTCCTAGAGAAAAAAGCAAAGAAAAACAAAAAAGAAGTAGACTTCAATGGAACACCTATACTGTTTAGAATTATTACCTGTTGAGGTCCTTTGACATAGGCCAATGGATCAGCTAAATGAACAATCATTCCCGACAATTGCACAGTATAAGTATTTGCGAGCGTTCAGTCAACAAATAAGCAAACGCTATTTTATCAGATGACCAAATCTATTATGTGAGCATAAAAATTGTTAGTTGGCAGCACATCCCTCATATAAACAAAAGGAAATGCAGCTGACAAAAGCAAACAGTACTAGGACAATTGCCCGTATAAATGATCACTTGCCCCATACGGATGGCTGATGAATGAAACAGTAGTTAATGACATGTAACATATACTGTCAACTGGTGCTCATTATGAGCAAATCTGCTCATGTAAAAGGACCTTCATTTTACTAAGAAAATATTTAGAACAAATATGAAGACAAAACATGAGGCATCTCTAGGAATATACAAGAGTACCAAAATGGATGACATTTGATACATTCACCATTCCAACTTCCACAGCAGTCAGACAGTTGTCAACTCAAAACGGTCTGATCCCAATTCCAAACGCACTCTTAGAATACACATGCAACATTTTCCAACCAACTATTGTACGTGCACATTCATATAGAGATATCAAATGAAAAGACACCCATTAATACCCATCTAATAACCTTGCTCCATTCCAACAAAGCTTACTAAATGTTCTATTGTAAGTTCCCATTCCCAAACTCTGCTTACAGCCACATCGTCCATTATCTATTCTGTTGTTTAGTACAAGATATCAGCATTACTATTTTAATCCGCATAGAACAAAGTGATGTTGTATGTAATTTAGTCAATGCTCACTGGGATGTTTAATGAAATGGTCTGCAAATCCATCTAATGTCTTTATGCTATTAATGTATATGCTTATTTATTCATTGTCCTTGTGGAGTTGCAGATAGCAGCTGTTATAGCACTCTCTCCTTATCTTCCTATGGCTAAATTTAATACAACAGAGGCCAGGAGTCTGAGAGTGTGTGAATGTGGTGCATGTGTGGGTGTACACAGAACACCCAGGGCTTTTCATGGGAAGACACATTCTACATGTTACTGCAACTATGCGTGTACATATTTATTAACAAGTAACCCACTTCCTTTTTCACATGACTGACTGTAGACTGTATCAGGAAGGATGTCTAGGTTTGCTCAACAATAAAAACAAAACATAACATATGCAACTTCGCAAATTCTTTTGATTAAATGTTAAAATAATATCACTTTACTACTTTTATCTATAACATTTTGGTAGACAAACTGATAAATTAACTTTACAGCATGTATACTTAAAAAAGCATTTACCATAAGCTGCCTAGTAGCAGCATTTACAGTAAAAAGATGATTGACTACCTAACAGACGCTGCCATGCTCCAGATTCCTGTGGCAGCCACCAGAGACAGCTTAGGAGTATGCCTGCTCCCATTTATAAATGTAATCAATAACACAGAAAATACCAGGATATGCCCGCATGGCCAAACCCTTACATCAGCCAGGCATTGGATAAGTGAGCATCTCTCATTTGTAGAGACCAGACAAGAAAGTAGAGACCAGCGGGAACCCAGAAAGCTTCCAACAGGCATGGTGGGGGACTTGTAAGGTATTGCACAGCATCATTTATTCTTAAAGAGGACCTTTCACCACTTTTGGGCACATGCAGTGTTATATACTGCCAGAAAGCCGACAGTGCGCTGAGTTCAGCGCACTGTCGGCTTTCCCGATCTGTGCCCGGTGTAAAGAGCTTACGGTGCCGGTACCGTAGTGCTCTATGGTCAGAAGGGCGTTTCTGACCATTAGCCAGAGACGTCCTTCTGCCTCGCGGCACCTATCGCGCTGTGCTGTGGAGCGGGGAGGAACTCCCCCCTCCCGCTCCTGATAATACTAGTCTATGGACGAGCTGTGTGAGCAGAGGGAGGGGGCGTTCCTCCCCGCTCCACAGCACAGCGTGATTGGCGCCGCGAGGCAGAAGGACGTCTCTGGCTAATGGTCAGAAACGCCCTTCTGACCATAGAGCACTACGGTACCGGCACCGTAAGCTCTTTACAGCGGGCACAGATCGGGAAAGCCGACAGTGCGCTGAACTCAGCGCACTGTCAGCTTTCCAGCAGTATATAACACTGCATGTGCCCAAAAGTGGTGAAAGGTCCTCTTTAAACCTATTCTGACCTCCGTAGACAACAGTTTTTAAATCTATACCTATGCAGCATTATTTCAGGGTTCAAGGGATTTCAGTATTAGAAAAACATGGCTGCTTTCTCCCCAAAACTGTATCATATTACACATCATAGATTACTGTAACGTAAAAACCTCCTGGCTTATTTTGGTCCTGAAAAAAAACGCTTCCTAATTAGGAAGCTTTTTTTTTACATTTGCCAAGCTTTTTTTGGAGCTTTTTTTTGTAAAAACCACTTCCAAAAAAAGCCAGGCTGTTTTCCCCTCCCATATGAGTGAATGGGCTGAAAAAACCGCTAGCGTTTTTTTTTTCCAAAAAAACGCCTCGCTTATTTTTGCAAAAAACGCGCGGTTTTTGCCTCCCATTCACTTCTATTGCTTTCTTCAGGCAGAAAACGCCTGAAGAAAGGTCATGTTGCTTCTTTTTTCTGCTAGCTGAAAAATAACTAGCAGAAAGAAAAAGCTAGCGGAAAAAAAAAAAAGCTAGCGGAAAAAAAAAAGCTAGCTGTTCACATAGGGCTCCATTGTAAAGGGGCTGATTTTGAAGCGAAATCCGCTGTCAAAAAACTCCGCTTTGCCCACGTGTGAACTAGCCTTTAAAGAGGACCTTTCATCAGATCGGGCACATGCAGTTTTATATATTGCTGGAAAGCTGACAGTGCGCTGAATTCAGCGCACTATCGGCTTTCCCGATCTGTGCCCGGTGTAAAGCGCTATCGGTCCCGGTAAAGTAGCGCTTTACAGTCAGAAGGGCGTTTCTGACACTTAGCCAGGGACGCCCTTCTGCCCAGCAGCGCCTATCGCGCTGTGCTCTAAGACTGGGGAGGAACGCCGCCTCCCGCTCCTGATAATACTCGTCTATGGACGAGCTGTGTGAGCAGAGGGAGGGGGCGTTCCTCCCCGCTCACACAGTACCGCACGATAGGCACTGCTGGGCAGAAGGGCGTCCCTGGCTAAGTGTCAGAAACGCCCTTCTGACACTAAAGTGCTACGGTACCGGGACCGATAGCGCTTTACATCGGGCACAGATCGGGAAAGCCGACAGTGCGCTGAATTCAGCGCACTGTCGGCTTTCCAGCAGTATATAGAACTGCCTGTGCCCGATCTGATGAAAGGTCCTCTTTAATTAACATGCTTAATACACCTCTCCCCCCATTCTTCATCGGCCAATTCCTTCACTGGTTACCTGTTGCCCAGAGAATAAGTTTAAAATACTAACGCTAACATACAAAGCTGTCCCCTCCATATATTTCCAACCTAATCTCCCGCTACCTGCCCACATGTAACCTCAAATCCTCCAATGACCTCCTACTCCGCTCTACTCTCATCTGCTCTTCACACAACCGTCTCCATGATTTCTTCCGTGCATCCCCCATACTCTGGAACTCCTTACCAAGACACATAAGACTGACCCCCACAATCACAGGCTTCAAGAAGGCCCTGAAGACTCACCTATACAGGAAGGCCTACAACCTCCTATAACACGACTGTCACCACACTGCCATCTGTACAGCCTCTCCCCTCACCTTCTGTCTCTATCCCTCTTCCCTCATAGATTGTAAACCCTTGCAGGCAGAGCCCTCTCTCCCACTACTGTAGACAAAATGGCAAGAAATGTTAGCATAAAGCAAATTACCTAATGGTAATTTAATGGAATGCTTTAAGTAAAGTGATATACTGTGTTGTGAAGAAGGCCTCGAGGAGTAGCATATGACATAATGGTTCAATATATACCTTCACTAGGCATAACAGTATCAATTTTGTTCCAAAACTGGATACTGCTTTAGATGAAATATCAATGCAAGTAAGTTGCAGGCTAGTGTTGGAGCAATAATTCCAGTTCATGCAAGTCAATAAATGTTCTTGTACCAAGATCATGGATTTAAAATATTCTCAGTCTTACTTTAAGCGAATATGACTCATGTTTATGAGACCATCACACACTTTTACAATTTACTGTTCACGATACATTGATAACATTAAAGTACATTAGAGGGTAAAACTGAAAAGAAAACATGGACTATGGTATTGCAAGCAATTCAGAGATCGGCTGCAATGTGTCCATTCAAGTATTTATAGCCCTGACCTTTAACTAGTAAACAAAGATTTCAAGTAGCAACCTACATTTGGCCTTGTACACCTTTGTTATGTTCTCACAGCTGAGTATTAGCATTCAGTGTCAGAAGATACCAACTATGCATGAAAAATGTGTACTATTTCTGTTCTTCAAGACGTCAACTGCTTTCTGTTTATGTCTGCTTATGGTCATAGATGTTTTATTTTACTCATATCTGAAAAACAAAGACTGAGACAGGCCAAACACTGCCATATTTTCTGTGTGGGATAGTGACAAAGAATCACTGCATTGCTGTGTGTGCATAAAAAGGGAAGAACCCACATAATCCATTTTCAATTACTTTATTAAAAGTTTTATTTAAAAAAATTATTATATTTTTTTTTTTTTAGCCAGTGAACAGAAAGGCTCTCAACTGAAGACAGCATATAGGGCAAGAGGTGCAGAGTCAATTCAAATATAGTTTTGCTGAGGAAAATAAATCAAGTATATTAGTGAATTATATATTGATCTTTTGCCTTGGCATTCAGAAAATGTGCTAACCACTGAGTGACTGGTATCTCTGTTTATATCTCATACAGAGATCACTGTCACTCACCAAGTAAGGCCTGCTTTATAACACACTGCCTGCAGATCACACTATGTTAAATGTCACAAATTCCCTTCAAGGCTAAGCCCCCACGTAGTGGGCCGAAGCAGAAAACCGTGGCAGGAAATGCCACGGCGGCAAAGCATCACGTTTTTTCACACTTGCTTTTCACTATGAGGTAGTTACTTGCATCTGAAACCCCACCCAAATGGCACTTCCAGTGATTGTACCATTAGGGTAAGTTCATACGGGGTTTTTGGGTCAGGATTTTGAGGCTGTATCCGCCTCAAGATCCTGACTAAAAAGACGGTTCCCATTGAAATCAATGGGAACCGGTCAGTTCTTTTTTCCGGGAGCCGTTTGTTCTGGCTCCCGGAAAATAAAAGCGACATGCTCATTCTTTCAGGCGGATTCGCCTCGCGACATCCGCCTGAAGACACTCCCACCCGACTAAGCCCATTCATTTGGGCCTAATCCTGAGTGGAGTGTGCGACTGGATGCCGATGCACTGCACCGGCATCCAGTCGCAGTTACGCGTATGAACCCGTGTGAACTTACTCTTATACTGTATTGTGCACTCAATGACGGCCAAAGGTGGGCAGGGTTTGGGTGGGTGTGCAGCTACCACAGGATTTTGGTAACATGCAGCGACCACTATATGAAGCAGTGAGGTCAGCTCACACAGCTGTGTTCAGTCTGAGACAGACAATCAACACATGCATCATATATCCTAGAACTGAGAGAGTCCTGTGAAAAGTCATTATTAATTATAATTAATTCCATATGTAATCAATTTAAAATTAGATTTGTCTCCTAATTTTTTCAGTTTAGGGGCCAATGGCACCTAGGTATTTTTTTTAAATGTCTGGAGCATTGTCACCTGCGAGTCACTGTATGTAATAGTTATGTTTTCCATTTCAAACTTATCTGACCATTATACGGTTACTCTGCTGTGAGGTTATTGATTTTACGGCTTTAAAATATAGTTTTGTAAGCTGTATTTACATTAAAATGTATTAAGAGAGCACCTAACAGATTATTTTCAATGAGGCCTCCAGTGCCCTAAAATGTGTCCCTGTGTTAGCTCTATTATACAGAACTGAAATCATTATATAGGTAGCACTTTCTCAATTAAGCTTGATATATTCCATTAGACTTCAGTTTTCTCCACCAATCCCTACACATTTACTTCTCTGAATTTCTGTGTGACCTTCTATATCTCCAACATAAATTTTAAACAGCATGTACAAAACTGCCCATATAGCTGAACACACCAAGCAGTGGACTTCAGTTTGAGAAGAGGGTGCGTGAGGAAACTGCAGATTACATCATAGTATACTACAAATCACATTAAAAACAACATACATTTCTCCTGCAACAAATGCACTCAGCTAGTATATAGCAAGTGTCTCAAAAATAAAGTCAAAGTACTACTGAAAATGTATCCAATTCTAAAATTTCCATTCCATTATCTACTTTTTTGGTTGTTGTGGATGTAACACTCCTCATCCAACTGGTTCAATACTAGGATAGACACAGGGCAGGCCAACAGACAAAAGCTGTGTTCAAACCTTGCTTTTTGGCTACAAAAGGAAGTATATATAAAGACTATCCCCTGATGTATACATATGATGAATGCCACTCTTCAGGTATACAGGAGCATATATGTTGGTCACTGACTACCGAAAAAGATAAATAGAAAACATACATATATACACGTTATCTGTATATAAAAAGAAAAAGAAGGTATACCAACGCATATTAACCCAATGTATACCAAAAGAGTACACTGGGTGCACAGAGGTCTGTGTATATATTTAACATATATACCAGTAAGTTCTGTGGTGGACATGCCAAACATATGCCAAAAATGAGATGTAACGGGAGTCCAACACATATCATGTCTCTTGGTGACAGGTACTGGAACAGTTTGGGTCTGATACAAAAGTTTCAGAGATTGCTGGGTAACTATTGACCTGACACTACCACTACCTGTCCCAACAACACAGAAAGCCTTTGCAAAATCTACCAATCCCCATACACAACCCTATCACTGAATACAGATAAAAAAATATCTAGGTAACAAGCTCAAGACAAAACGGCCATTAAACCCTTTATCTGACATATACCTTAACTAATATACATGAAAACACTGTGAGACGGGTCGGAAATGCCGCGATTTGCCTGCAATGCAGACGCCACGGGAAAAATCGTGGGGTTTTACAGTAATTGCAAAGTGGATGGAGTTCATGCGAATCCCATGCCCACTTTGCGGTAAAAACCGCAGCGCGGACATGCTACGATTTCCAAAATCAGTGCGGTTTTGGAAATCGCAGCATGTCAATTATATCTATGGAAATGACAGAAGCTTCCCTGTAGATAGAATGGTAACAGAGTCCGCTAAGGAAAACTCTGTGAACTTTCTGTTTAAAGCGCTGTGGGATTGTCCCATGGGGCCTTAGGCTAAAGGTGTCTAATGTTAGAGGCTCCCACAATTTCATCACAAAAACAGACACCCATGTGACCTAGTGTGATCAGACCACAAGAATGACTTCCTTATGGCCTAAATAAAGGCAGAAATATGAAGGAAAACATCCACAAGAATACCGTAACACTTCGTATAAGGTCCCGAGCTCTGCGTCCTATGTAGTATACAGAATTACCAGCTGCATCATTGGGATATTCACTAAAACTAAAGCAAGGGGATAGCAGCATGTTATCATCGCAACTCAGCAGCTATTACCTCTCATTTCTAGAGGTCCTAATGGTTGCTAAGGGAAACTCCTCCACTCCCCCCTCGCTGAGGTAAATGTCTATGTTATGAGGGACTTGTACACAGCCCAGACTCCCCAGTGCAGGCGGTGAACACTCCTCCATTGCGGTGTGTGTTGGTAAATAAGCCAGCCACATGGACACAGCAATGTTGCAACCTCCACTATCTCAGGCTCGTCTTTCAGAAGAGGCCCAGCTATGAATGTACTGACTGGAATGCAATGTAAACAGCACACAGGACAAGTCTGACAGGCTTCCTCTCTCCAGTGGCTACCACACTGGCCGCCACCCTGCGAGTGGCTGAACTAGGCCAATTCACTCATGGTATCTGCCCTGAGGTGTCCACATGGGCCCCAGTCTAGCCAGTCAGTACAATCCTTACAGCCTAGCACGTCAGTAGCATACAAGAGTGGATGAATGTTACACAAATGTCACACTAATATCCCACTGCCGATAGAAGCTCGGATCTGCACTGCAATACAATGTCTGCTGAGAATCTGCCTCCACGTAGATGAGACTGCGGCGCAGACAGCAAACTACACCTCTTGTATCATCCAGCCAGCTGCCCTTATAGAAGCCACCAGAGCCAGGTGAGCCAGAAGCTGCAGCCACCGCACACACAACATCAGTCACGTCCAGACAACTGACGCACATCGCTGGCAGCAGAGCGACATTTTCTCTGCAGAGGCCACAGCAGCAGAGACAGTCTCTAGTAGAACTCTTATTCTTCTTGCGCATGTTTTGCTGGCTGACAAGTCCCACTCCACCATGATCAACGTGAAAGCTGTCAGCAGCACTACGAGACATGTGCCCATCCACACAGACACACACAGCAGCCCAGCTCCAGCGCCACTTACAGAGCCCGGCCAGATGTTACACAGTGTCCCAGGTAGGTATGGTCATGCAGCTGTAGCCACTTTCCAACCAGATCTGCATTTGAGCTCTATGCAGTTATACACAAGAACAACCGAACCAGCTCACACATAAGTGACACCTGAATCCACCTATACGTAGCGGCGAGCAGCTAGCAACACTGCGCTCATTGGCTGAGGCTCGGTGTAAGCCCCTTTTCTTTAGGAGCCAATCAGAAGACAGAGGAGGGTTGAGGGGCGGGACCAGGGCGCTGCTAGGGTATTACCTTATACAAACAACGGGGAACATCTGTTAGGTGCGCTCACCTCAGTGTGAGAGGAATGCCCGGGGCAGGTGACATGTCAGGCGGGGATACCTCTATTCTCTTGCACGCTTGGGCCCGCCGGCCTGTTCTCCATGTTGTTGGAGATAACTGTGCTAACTTGGTGTCTTCCCTGTGGCCACTTGGCTGCTGCTCGTAGACTACTGTAGTTCTTGCAGGCCAGCATAGAGTTAATGGAGGCAGTCAGCAGCAGCACCACCCCCTGTGTCTGGAAGCAGCTGGAGGGAGGAGGGAAGCTGATCTGAAGGAGAAACTACTATTAGGCTGCAGAAAACAAATGCAAACAAGAGAGGCAATGCAAATAAGATGCAATTCAATGTATACACCTGGTACATGGACGTATGCACACCTTAAGTGTGAGTGACTGCAAGGTCCTGCTTGCTAAGATTCCAGCCTGCTTTATTCAATTGCCATTAAAATCTGTAGCACAGACATGCCCTTCCAGCATGACACGCAGCTCGTTTCTGGCCTTCTTGGGCTTTCCTCATGACATAAGTGTCACAGTCTTAGGACCTGTTCTCATGGCAGAAAGTGGAGAGGAATATGAGGGGGGCTTCTTTCTCAAATTCTTCTCCACTGTCTGGCCCTCAGCTTCCTATGGTGGAAAACAGAAGTACAGCAGAGCTTCAGCTTTCTGCCATGACTTTCACTCACTGATGAGGCTCAGATGAATGGGGCTGATCAGCAGAATGTTTTGCACTGTGGGTTCTGGGGCTGATCAGCCACACACGCAGCAGCAAGAGTAAGCAGAATTCTTATTCAGCGTCTTGCTTCGGTCTTTATCCAATGGGAACATATTCAGGATGGTATTTGGTGCTCATTTTTGGTGTTCGCACTGCATTATTTGGAGCAGAACATCTGCTTAAGACCAGGGCCCCAAGTTGTGAAAACGTTGTGTTTTACACAACTTGCAAAGTGGATGAGATTCTGCAGAAAAAAAAATCAGCAGTGGAAAAGCTGAGTTTTCAAACGTGCTTGTGTTTTTGAAAATCCCAAAATGTCAATTATACCTGCAAAAATGCTGTTGTTTTCCATATAGGTGTAACAGGGTCAGAAAGTCCGCAGAAGAAAACTGTGCAAAATTGCAAAGAAAAAAGCTGCAGAAAAAAAAACTGATCAGCCTAGAGATGCCCCTCAACATGCCTTATCCTCGGAACGGGGGAGGCTGCTGCAGCCATCCAGCAGAAAAATGGATAATGATCTAAGAGTAATTGGTACCTTTGATGGGGCATCTCATGAATGACATAAGATCTTTCAGAATGCCTGGAGTATATTGTTAGCCGATCCGGATATTGGTCCCACCCTTAGTGCCACTCCATCCATCGCTTATAGGCATAGGGCAAATTTAAAGGATAAACTGGTTCTCAGTTTTTTTTCACCGGTCAATTCAGACACTTGGTTAGGTAGACAGGCAAATGATTTGGTGGGCACTTACTCGTGTAGATCATGTCGTGCCTGTAATTCCATGAATGTGAGTAAATCTTTCAAGAGTACTGTGACCAAGAGACAATATAAGAACCAGAGTTTTATCCACTGCAAAATGGAATGGAATGGATCATCTATCTCATTACCTGTGTCTGCGTGGGCTCAGTATGTTGGAAAAACTAAATGTGAGCTCCGCAGATGAATCAAGGAGCATGTTACTAACATCAACTGTAGGGATGATACATCTGTAGCCCGACATGTATAGGAAGAACAAGCAAGGGATGCTTCCTGTATTAGTTTTCAAGGTATAGAATTGGTGGTCCCTTCACCTAGAGGAGGCAATTTTAATCAGAAACTCTTCCAGAGGGAGGCGCGGTGGACTTTTATTCTGAAAATGGTTAGACCAGGGGGTCTTAATGAGGGTATATCCTATGCTTGCTTTATTTAAAGTGGTTGCTCTCGCTGTGAACAGTATTGTTGTGGATAATTCCTCAATATATCCATCATTTCATATGCATGCCTCTTAACATCTTATAGTGAGGTATAGGGCATTATATAATAGTGCTTCGGGCGTTTCTGATAATGTTTATACTCCCTGGAGGCATCTTTTTGATGTCTTCAGCGAGTATTGTTCGTCCTTAGTCATGTCTACCCTGTTTCCCTGAAAATAAGACGGTGTCTTATATTAATTTTTGCTCCCAAAGATGCGCCATGTCTTATTTTCAGGGGGTGTCTTATTTTTTTTTCAAAGAAGAATTCACATATATTGCTAAATATAAAAATTTACATTTATTAAATACTGTACAGTATAAAAATATTTTTATAGATTTGTAGAGCAGGCAATTTTGGACACAGGGATACCTAACATGTACGGTATGTGTTTCACAGTATTTACATACTTTTATATGTGTTCTAGGGAAATGGGTTGATTTGAATTTTTAATACATATATATATACACTCACCGGCCACTTCATTAGGTACACCTGTCCAACTGTTCGTTAACACTTAATTTCTAATCAGCCAATCCCATGGCGGCAACTCAGTGCATTTAGGCATGTAGACATGGTCAAGACAATCTCCTGCAGTTCAAACCGAGCATCAGTATGGGGGAGAAAGGTGATTTGAGTGCCTTTGAACGTGGCATGGTTGTTGGTGCCAGAAGGGCTGGTCTGAGTATTTCAGAAACTGCTGATCTACTGGGATTTTCATGCACAACCATCTCTAGGGTTTACAGAGAATGGTCCGAAAAAGAAAAAACATCCAGTGAGCGGCAGTTCTGTGGGCGGAAATGCGTTGTTGATGCCAGAGGTCAGAGGAGAATGGCCAGACTGGTTCGAGCTGATAGAAAGGCAACAGTGACTCGAATAGCCACCTGTTACAACCAAGGTAGCCAGAAGAGCATCTATGAACGCACAGTACGTCAAACTTTGAGGCAGATGGGCTACAGCAGCAGAAGAC
Organism: Leptodactylus fuscus; assembly: GCF_031893055.1. NCBI lineage: Eukaryota > Metazoa > Chordata > Amphibia > Anura > Leptodactylidae > Leptodactylus > Leptodactylus fuscus. Next base: position 138,922,592 of record NC_134266.1, on the reverse strand, counting down.
CACACCGGGTGCCACTCCTTTCAGCTAAGAACAGGAAACTGAGGCTACAATTTGCACAAGCTCATCGAAATTGGACAATTGAAGATTGGAAAAACGTTGCCTGGTCTGATGAGTCTCGATTTCTGCTGCGACATTCGGATGGTAGGGTCAGAATTTGGCGTCAACAACATGAAAGCATGGATCCATCCTGCCTTGTATCAACGGTTCAGGCTGGTGGTGGTGGTGTCATGGTGTGGGGAATATTTTCTTGGCACTCTTTGGGTCCCTTGGTACCAATTGAGCATCGTTGCAACGCCAAAGCCTACCTGAGTATTGTTGCTGACCATGTCCATCCCTTTATGACCACAATGTACCCAACATCTGATGGCTACTTTCAGCAGGATAATGCGCCATGTCATAAAGCTGGAATCATCTCAGACTGGTTTCTTGAACATGACAATGCGTTCACTGTACTCCAATGGCCTCCACAGTCACCAGATCTCAATCCAATAGAGCATCTTTGGGATGTGGTGGAACGGGAGATTCGCATCATGGATGTGCAGCCGACAAATCTGCGGCAACTGTGTGATGCCATCATGTCAATATGGACCAAAATCTCTGAGGAATGCTTCCAGCACCTTGTTGAATCTATGCCACGAAGAATTGAGGCAGTTCTGAAGGCAAAAGGGGGTCCAACCCGTTACTAGCATGGTGTACCTAATAAAGTGGCCAGTGAGTGTATATATATATATATATATATTTATTTATTTATTTTTTTGCATTTATTAACCCCCTGTAATACATTACAGACAGGCAACCTGCCTTCAAAAGAAATGATGATTTTGCATTGCATTTGCAAAGGTCTGATCACTAATGCAATGCAATGCATTAGTGATCAGACCTTTGCAATTGCATTGCATTGCAAAAAAATCGTCATTTCTTTTGCAGGCTGCATAGAGCAGCCTGCAAAAGAAAAGCACTGCAGACAGGCCGGGGAGCCTTTACAAGGCTCCCTTTACAAGGCTCCCGGCTGTCATGCCAACGTGACATCGGCCCTGGAGCATGCTCCAGGTGCCGGCGATCACCGGCGCCAGAAGGGTTAATGCCCACGGTCGGTGTGGGCACCGACCGGAGGCATTAGCGCTGGATGTCTGCTGACACCAGCAGACACCAGGCGGCTATGGCGGCCGCCCGACTCCCGGGTGGCCGGCATAGTTAAACACCCGGCAGGACAGCAGACACCAGGCGTCTATGGCGGCCACCCGACTCCCGGCATAGTTAAACACCCGGCAGGACAGCAGACACCAGGCGTCTATGGCGGCCACCCGACTCCCGGGTGGCCGGCATAGTTAAACACCCGGCAGGATGCCGGGTGTTTAACTATGCCGGCCACCCGGGAGTCGGTCGGCCGCCATAGCCGCCTGGTGTCTGCTGGTGTCAGCAGACATCCAGCGCTAAAGCCTCCGGTCGGTGCCCACACACGCTCCCATAGAAATGAATGGAAGCGCCCGGCACGCCGATTAACCCCCCACTTGCCGGCTACTTCCATTCATTTCTATTCACTACGTCTTATTTTCGGGGAGCGCCTTATATTAGGCAGGGCAGCAAAATGTCTGCCATGCCTTACTTTCGTGGTACGTCCTATTTTCGGGGAAACACGGTAACGGTATATGCATACTTACCTGCGATCGTTCCTCTGTTATGGAGCTTTATTACTTTGGCAGCTTTTGTTTATGCTTGGCCAGGGGGCAGGGCTTTTGTGGAGGCATGTCCTGACCCCGCAATTCTATTGACAGCTACTATGCGCAGGGCATTGAGCCCGGCTGTCGGATGGGCCTGTACGCGATATGGAAATATTACTGGCTCAGCGATTGGGGGTGGTCCTTCCTCTATTTCAGGCTGTGACCTCCACTCCTCCGTGCGGCCATGCATCAGTGCTGGCGGGGGGGATCTGGGGGTAAATGCTACACGTCCAGCTTTATCAATGTAGAACCAGAAGACTGGCGTAGAATTCTCAATGATACTAGTATAGTAAGCCTCTGATGATTTCCTGGTAGTAGGAATTGCTCAACCGGTTTTGAAATGCATTAGATGTACTAACTGTATTTCAATCTATTCTGTTGACCTAATCAGTAGTCCTTGGGGATTCTGGGGAACGCAATATACCAGAATTGGCTGCCGGGGTGTTATTATATCCACACCACTTCCACCACTTTTTCACCCTTGGCAAGACTGGATTGTAGGGAGTGTTGGAGATTGTTTAAACTTCCTTTTTTTAGGGTCATTTGAGGTACCACCATTTTTTTAGCAAAGGCTAATACTGCACTATGCAGATACTATTTAGTGCTGTATAGCGCTAATGCCCCCGTGCTTATTCCTTACATGTAAGGCGCAGTGTGGCAGGCTTTTTGCTAATTAAAAATTAGTTTCCCCATATGGGAAGGCGGTATTTTTTGCATAATATTTTATAGGTCTCTTTTGTATTGGGATTTTTGGGAGTTTGGAGTATTTTTTTACGGATTCTAAATAAAGAAGTTATTTTAATCCGTCCATTATTTAGAGTTACCTACCTAGTTGCAGGCTCTGTATGTAACTGTCATTTTTAGTGGTCCACCTATCCGTTGCTCTGATCCTTCTACGGACCCGAAGGGCTAGTTCACATGGGGCAAAATGGTCAGGATTTTGACGCAGAATCTGCATCAAAATCCTGCCATCTCCCATTGAAATCAATGGGAGCCGGTCATTTCCTTTTTCCGCAAGTGGTTTGTTCCCACTCGCGGAAAAAAGAAGCAAGTTGCCCTTTTTTCAGGCGGATTTCGCGGCTGATTCAGCCGTGGCATCCGCCTCGCGAGACCACCCCATTCATTTGGGCCAAATCCAGAGCGGAAAGCCGCGACGGGATGTTGGTGCACTGCACTGGCATACCGTCGCAGCAACCGCAATGGAATGTGTTCACGCGGAACCCCATGTGAACTAGCCCGAACAATGGAGAGCTAATGCTAATGTGAACTTAGCGTAAGGATGCCGGGTAAAGGTCATCAAATTGTTTCATTCTTTCCATTTCCACCTTCCATAATTCATAGTTTATTTATCTAGTCATGTGGAGCTTATTCTTTGTGCAATAAGTTGTATTTTTAGTTGCTACCGTTTTGGAGTACCGTACATAATATTTTGTTCTGCTTTTATTAATGTCCAAAATCTACAATTTTGTCATTATGTTTTGCACTTTGTTTCATGGTTTTTATTCTGCATTAAAATGACATGGCAGTGTTTTCCAGCGAGTCATTATGATTACGGTTATGCCATATTTATATAGATTTTTATTATTTTTAGTACTTTTACATACTAAAACACCATTTTGGAAATATAAACAATTTGCTAGAGGGCATCATATCCTGACATTCATAACATTCCATACAGAAGGGGTTTTTATTTTTAAAAGTCTGTTAGTGTTATTAATGGGTTAAAAGTGCATCCGTATACTTTTAGCAGTGTTTTGAGTGATTTCTAGGTGTCTGTGGTATGTTCTGTATTTGTTTAAATGTGTAGATTTCTTCTATGTAACCTCCTGTGTACCTTACACGCTATCTCCCTGTCACTGCTCCCCCCCCCCCCCGTGTTGCACCCCCTCCCTGTCTCCCTAGCTAAACTACACTAAACCATCCCGCCCTAGCTATGCTAAGTTAGGCTATTCTGCCCACTGATCACACTAAGGGTTAATACTCTACTGACATCATCCTATTAATATTATAAATGTGAAAGTTTGTGAGTTTGGATGTTTGTGGGTTTGTGTGTTTGGATGTTTGGATGTTTGTTCCTCAATCACGGAAAACCCGCTCCACCGATTTGGCTGAAATTTTCCACAAACATAGTCACTACACTCGATTGCGCAATAGGCTACTTTTCGTCACAACAGCGCACATACGTTTATGCCAGGACCCCCACAAAACCCAAACTCACACCACCATCTCTGCAATCTCACACACTTTGGACCATAGCAAGCCACAAAATTCATATTGCCCTCTGCAGCCTAGCCCCTCACCCCACACAATCTCATATACATATACTTTACCACTTTGCCCCTCCCCTTAACGATACTCCAGGATGCTCTCTTTAACGCTCCGGAGCAGCCTTGTTTGCCAATCCCCACCGCTCTGACAATCCGCGACACCGCCCACCCATGTCAATTCCCCTAGGCGGTCTAATAAATGCAAAAAAAAAAAGTTAAAAAAAAGTCAAAAAAATATAAAAACAAATAAAAAGGATTAAAAATTCAAATCACCCCCCTTTCCCTAGAACACATATAAAAGTAGTTAAAAACTGTGAAACATATACATGTTAGGTATCCCCGCGTCCGAAATCGCCCGCTCTACAAAGCTATACAAATATTTTTCCTGTTCGGTAAACGCCGTAGTGGGAAAAATGGTCAAAAGTGCCAAACCGCCGTTTTTTCACTCTTTTGATTATGATAAAAATTTGAATAAAAAGTGATCAAAGCAATAACATTTCCCGAAAATGGTAGAACTAAAAAGTACACCCGACCCCGCAAAAACAGACGCCCTATACATCCCCGTACACGGACGTATAAAAAAGTTACGGCTGTCGGAATATGACGACTTTTCAAAAAAAAAATGTTTTAACACAGTTTTGGATTTTTTTAAGGGGTCAAAATGTAAATGAAACCATATAAATTTGGTATCCCCGGAATCGTAACGAAACACAGAATACAGGGGACATGTCATTTTGGTTGCACAGTGAACGCCGTAAAACCAAAGCCTCTAAGAAAGTCGCAGAAATGCATTTTTTTTTGTCAAATCCACCCCATTCAGAATTTTTTTTACCTGCTTCCCAGTACATTATATAGAATAACTAACTGGTACCCGCGACTTCGTCTGCGGTGATTGTAGAAGTGGGTATATACAGGCGCGGGTAAGGTTTTCGTACTGTGTATAAGGTATGGGATATGAAATGTAACTGTGTATCTTGTTTTTGTTGTATGGGAAGAATATGCAAATCTGCCTTCCATGATGTAATTAGGAAGACAGTTGCTGCCTCATTGTTGAAAACCAATAGAGGGCGCTCACTGGAATGTGCAAGCCTGTCTTAAGACAGGATTCCAGTGAAATAACCCAATAATGGCTGCTCCCTTTAGCCTCATGCCCGACCTTCCAAGAGGCCTTTGTTTAGCAATGACGCTGGGATTAATACCAGGTATAGTCTCTCAATCGAGGACAGCTGTTTCGATCTGGTTGGATCTCTTCAGCCCGATGTAGAGAGGACTATAACCTGGTAGAGGTGAGAGGCTTAGACAGGGTTCGGGGGATATTGTCACTCCTTAGGGAGAGACCACCATATAGGTGTGTGGAGACTTGTTAAGCCTTTAGCACTCCACTTTGCAAGGAACTATGAGAAGAATATGCAAATCTGCCTTCCATACCATAGAGACTATACCTGGTATTAATCCCAGCGTCATTGCTAAACAAAGGCCTCTTGGAAGGTCGGGCATGAGGCTAAAGGGAGCAGCCATTATTGGGTTATTTCACTGGAATCCTGTCTTAAGACAGGCTTGCACATTCCAGTGAGAGCCCTCTATTGGTTTGCAACAATGAGGCAGCAACTGTCTTCCTAATTACATCATGGAAGGCAGATTTGCATATTCTTGTTTTTGTTGTAATTCTGAGAGCACATGAGACTTTTGTGTTGAATGTAATTTGTATTTCAGCCGCTATACGGTGTTGGTATAAACTGTACATAGTGTCTTTGGGACAGAAGTATTTCAGGTTAATATACTTTGATATACGACATTGTATGAGTTGTTATTTTGCGCCAGTACATGTAAGTTTTGGGCACAGGATACTCTTGAGTAAGCAACATAAAGTCTGGCCCTGTGCATGACAGTTTAGTAACTCCATGCGCCTCTTATTAATAGCAATTAACCCCATCATGTCCCTCACATTAACCCCAGTGTAAGAGTTACTGATAGAGATGAGTGAGTACTGTTGGGATCAGCCGATCCGAACAGCACGCTCGCATAGAAATGAATGGACGTAGCCGGCACGCGGGGGGTTAAGCGCGCTGGCTACGTCCAAGCGGAAGTACCAGGTGCATCCATTCATTTCTATGGAGCGTGCTGTTCAGATCGGCTGATCCCAACAGTACTCGCTCATCTCTAGTTACTGATATGTGAGAGACTTGGAGGTAATAATTAAGTAACTTCATTACTGAGGTCTTTTATTAGTACCTCCATATGTCTCACATATTAGTAACCTTTATATGGGGCACACAGGGGTTAATATGAGGGACATGATGGGGTTTATTCCTATTAATGTGAGGTACATGGAGTTACTAACACTAAACTAATAACCCCATGCCTGACATTAATGAGAATAGGAAATAAAGGAAGGGAACTGTGTGTTTCTTACTTTCAGTTTGCTAGCAGCTTTGGCAGGAGCTATCACTATAGCAGGCAGGCAGATACCTGAGCGATTAAGCTCCACCCCCTGGGTTTCCTGCACCCCTCTCAAAGGGGAGTGTCCTTATGCCTCAGCTCTAGCAGAGACTTCATTTAACTCTTGCAGGTCCTGTGCTGCTGGCATGCCAGTGAAATATGGCAGGAGTGCCACTCTTGGCATGTGTGCCAGGGGTTGCTGACCTCTGCTGTAGGGGGTAATATGAATTTTGTGGCTTGCTATGGTCCAAAGTGTGTGAGATTGCAGAGATAGTGATGTGAGTTTGGGTTTTGTGGGGGTCCTGGGAAAAACGTATGTGCGCTATTGTGATGAAAAGTAGCCTATTGCGCAATCGAGTGTAGGGACTATGTTTGTGGAAAATTTCAGCCAAATCGGTGGAGCGGTTTTTGTGTGATTGACCGCCAAAGATCCGAACAGCCAAAGGATCCTGGGAAAAACGTATGTGCGCTATTGTGACGAAAAGTAGCCTATTGCGCAATCGAGTGTAGGGACTATGTTTGTGGAAAATTTCAGCCAAATTGGTGGAGCGGTTTTTGCGTGATTGACCGCCAAACATCCGAACATCCAAAGGGTCCTGGGAAAAACGTATGTGCGCTATTGTGACGAAAAGTAGCCTATTGCGCAATCGAGTATAGGGACTATGTTTGTGGAAAATTTCAGCCAAATCGGGGTCCAAAGTGTGTGAGATTGCAGAGATAGTGATGTGAGTTTGGGGTTTGTGGGGGTCCTGGGAAAAACGTATGTGCGCTATTGTGACGAAAAGTAGCCTATTGCGCAATGGGGTGTATTAACTATGTTTGTGGAAAATTTCAGCCAAATCGGTCAAGCGGGTTTTGCGTGATTGACTAACAAACATCCGAACACACAAACCCACAAACATCCAAACTCACAAACTTTCACATTTATAATATTAATAGGATTAATGGCGGCATCATGAAGAAAAATTTGTCCCAAGAAAAATTAAGACCTCATATGACTCTGGGAGCGGAGAAATAAAAAAGTTATGGGGTTTAGAAGGAGGGGAGTCAAAAATGAAAAACCAAAATCAAAAAATGCCATCGACGGGAAGGGGTTAACTTCAAATACTTCTGTCCCAAAGTCACTATGTAAAGTTTCTCACAACACCGTATATATAGCAGCTCAAATACAAAGTAACTTCAACACAAAAGTCTCACGTATTCTCTGAATTACAGCAAAAACAAGATACAAAGTTACATTTCATATCCCATACCTTATACACAGTACGAAAACCTTACCCGCACCTCTATATACCCACTGCTACAATCACCGCAGACGAAGTCGCGGGTACCAGCTAGTACTTCTATATTTTGGGAACATGGGTGTAGTTAGAGTACACCATTTTAGAAATCTCCTTACATAGCAACAAGATGGAAGGTAACTCCCCCTCTCATGGATATAAATGAGTAAGAAATACACATGTCTGGGTCTTTGGGAAGACCAGGGTGGGTGGTCCTGGCAGGTGGTCATTCATGGAGGATGTCGTGACCAGCCCAAGTCCATCAACCAGATGACAAGCATGAACCAAGCTGTAACTACAAGATATCCAGATGAAGAAATCTAACTTTTCTGAAGATGTAAGCTATTGAGACATTGACTGATATTTATGTTATTTTGGACATTTTCCCTGTTCCTGTGTTTTCCCTCAAGATATTAATAAACCTCTACACTGATTTATAACAAGCTGACTCCTATCATGATAAGGCCTCACAACACATGGTCACAAGTTTCACCGTAATACAGAATATTTTACACTTTTCTCTCCCTGTTTCCGTTTCTTTTTCTCCTTCTATGTCCCTGATTTGCCTTTTGTTATTCCTGGTGGGATGGGATTTATCATTTGTGATTTCTAAGGACTCAGTATTTGGGTTCTTTGTTATTTTTTTTTTTTGTATGTTATGTTGTTTTGTATTGTTTTTTGGTTCAAAAATAAAGAATTTATAAAAAATAAATAAATAAATGGTAAAATGCACTGACAGAATTTATGTTAGTTTTTTTTTAATTCAGCAAAAAAAAAGAGAAAATAACATGTATTCATTAAATTACAGGCACTAAAAAATGGTGTCTCATCCTGCAAAAAAAAAAAAAAAAAAGCCCTTATGTAGCTCCATCATCAGAAAAATGAAAAAATATATAGCTTGTACATTGTGAAGACAAAAACCACAAAAATCAGCAAATCATTAAAACAAAACTGGCTGTGGCAAGAAAGGAACGTATAAGATGTGCGAGCCTATATCAGGTGTGGGGAGGGTAGCTCGGTAGTAACAGTGGTGCAGACCCAACCAGTCAAAGAGAGGGACACAAAATATGCTGGAAACAAGTTTATTTAGAAAATAAACAAGAAAATAAATAAACCTTTACTTCAGGCAGACAAAAACAAAATAAAGTCCTGCTCATCTGGGCATCTAACTAAACAGAAATGTTAACCTAACTATACGTGTGGCTTACTACCAGCCACACAGACAAAATAAGCACAACTTTGTCTCACTGGACTCCGGGTTACAGGACAGACCCAGATACTTCCTCTCACTTCCTGAATCTGCACTGGAATGTAGGATCAGCAGCCTTTTTCTGGCCCAGTAATGAGCCAAGGACTCACACTTGTAGCTGAGGCCTACTCAAGACCCGCACTGAACTGTACATAATTTTAAAAAGCTGGGGGAGATATAGCGTGATTCCAGCACTCTGCATGTCACCTTCTCACAGGGGGAAATGTTCAGCTCCAAAAACTTTGTAGTACTGATACGTAAAACCGTCAGGATCCAGTGATTTCCCGTTAGGGAGGTCTTTTACTAGCTGTTCTACCTCATCAGACTCAATAGGTTTATTATGATGGCTTAGGTTTATTTATTATGTAAGGGTGTGTTCACACATCAGTATGCCATCCGTCCGTTTGAATTCAGTTTGACACTTCAAAACAGATTGATACACATACTGAGTGCAAACTGACACCTTTTTATGCTGATAGCAAACGTTCTCGTCCCCTAGAGGAGAGATAAGGGGATTAAAACTAGCAATTGTAAACAGAGTAGAGATAAGGAGGACACAGGGACATTTATTATATCTCCTTATCTCTACTTTGTTTACAATTGCTACTTTTAATCCCCTTATCTGTCCTCTAGGGGAAGGAGAACGTTTGCTTTCAGCATAAAAAGGTGTCAGTATGCAATCAGTATGTGCATCAGTCCGTTTTGAAGTGTCAAACGGAATTCAAACGGACGGATGGCATACTGATGTGTGAACACACCCTAAGGGCTGCAAGAGTGAGGGAAGGTAAACGAGATTACGAGAAAGTCGTTATCCTCACTTGGATTAGAAGGGAGTGCAGTCCACAAGGAGTACAGCTTAGCATAATTTGTGAAACATTCTGGCAGCCTTGCTAGGATCATAAAGTACTGCCCTATCAGAGCACCAGAGAGCATGTGCTGAACCCCTCTTTGCCTGGTGCCGAAGCTGTCAGATGTATGGGGCTTGTTAGTACTATCATAGTAACACTGTTTTGTATATGAGTAGCTTGTCAACCCTCTGAAGTAGAAAATCTTTAAAGGGATTCTACCATTAAAAAACTATTTTTTCTAGGTAACACGTCGGAATAGCCTTTAGAAAGGCTATTTGTCTCCTACCTTTGGAAGTGCTCTCCGCCGCGCCGTTTGTTTGAAATACCAGTTTGTACCGGTATGCTAATTAGTTCTCTCGCAGCGATGGGGGCGTCCCCCAGCGCAGGAGATGCGATGGGGGCGTCCCCATTGCTGCTTGAAAACCGACTGCAGCACCACCTCTATGTTCTTCTGTATCCTCCCCTTCCTTCTTCGGCTTGATGTCGGACGCCTGCGCAGTACGCTCTGTTCGGCAAAGACTTCGAGGAACGTATTGCGCATGCGCGAAATTGCGGTGTCTGCACTATGGCCGCGGGCATGCGCAGTACGTTTGGCAAAGTTCGCCGAACAGAGCATACTGCGCAGGCGTCCGACATCAAGTTGAAGAAGGAAGGGGAGGATACAGAAGAACATAGAGGCGGCGCTGCAGTCGGTTTTTGAGCAGCAATGGGGACGCCCCCATCGCATCTCCTGCGCTGGGGGACGCTCCCATCGCTGCGAGAGAACTAATTAGCATACCGGTACAAACCAGTATTTCAAACGAACGGCGCGTCGGAGAGCACTTCCAAAGGTAGGAGATGAATAGCCTTTCTAAAGGCTATTCCGACGTGTTACCTAGAAAAAATAGTTTTTTAATGGTAGAATCCCTTTAATTTGAGCTGCGAGGTCAATAAGTGATTTAAGGTGGGATTTCGAAACCCATCTTGTGCTTTGCATTGGAGTTGAGCACCTTCACATTCAAGGATATTATCTTACCTATGGGGTTATACCCCATGATTTGGGGTATAACAGCCCATGGAGTCTCAACTTCCTCTTAGTTGGTGACCGCTATATGGGGGGGGGGCAGGTGGTTTGGGGTATAACAGTCCATAGAGTCTCATCTTCCTCTTAGTTGGTGACCGCTATATGGGGAGGTGGGGTGGGGTGGGGTATAACAGTCCGTGGAGTCTCATCTTCCTCTTGTTTGGTGACAGCTGGACACGTATTGGGCAGCGATCTCCACAGTGGCCTCTTCTTCTCCCAGTAGGATGTAGAGTTTCCTCTTCTCATCTGCAGATATGAAGTCTGGGATGTGGGCAGAGAGTCTTTGGTAGTAGTAGACGGCCCTCACAGCTGAGTATTTGGTGCAGTGTAGCAGGAAGTGGGTCTCGTCTTCTAGGGCCCCCTGGTCACAGTGCTGGCACAGTCTGTTCTCCCGTGGCTTGTACGTCTGCCTGTGTCGCCCTGTCTCCATCTCCAGGTTGTGGGCGCTCAGTCTGTACCGGCTCAGGGTCTGTCTGTGTTTGGGGTGGCATATTCTCTCCAGGTAGGTGGCCATGGTGTAGTCCCTTTGCAGTGACTGGTACACAGTGAGTTTCTTGGAGTTATTTATTGCGCTTCTCCATTCCTCTATGTACCACTCAAAGCCGCTTGGCATATGCTACTTCCCGCAGCAAGAGCTTCCTACTGAGGTACTGCACTGGGTGCTCATGCCCTGCGGAGTCAACCTGACGCAGCATGGCACTAAGGCCGTAGGTGCTGGAATCCGTCTGCAGTACAAGCAGGCATAATTCATCACACACTTGAAGAACAAGGGGTGCTTACCAGAGCCGCTTTCAGGACCCGGAAGGAGTGCTCATAGGCGGCCAGCTTGCGGCATCTTCTTCTTGGTGAGGTCTGTCAGGGGAGCAGCCAGAGCACTATAGTTTGGTACGAACTTCCTATAGTACCCTGCCGTGCTAAGGAAAGACATCACCTGCCACTTGGTCCAGAGGGGTTGGACAGGATGTGATTACGTGCAACTTCTCAGGTTCTGGTTTCAGAGTTCCCCCACCTACCCGGTGTCCCAGGTATTGGACCTGGCGCCCCAGGTATTTGACCTGGCGCATGCCCAACTAACACTTTTCCTGGTAGATACGCTCCCGCACCTGTGCTAGGTGCTATAGGTGTTCCTCCCAAGTGGAGCTGAAGATGGCAATGTCGTCCAGGAACGCAGCCACGAACCCTTCACATTCCGACAGCAAGGAGTTGACCATCCGCTGGAAAGTGACAGGGGCATTCTTCATGCCGAATTGCAGGATGGTGGACTTGTACAATCCGAAAGGGGTGATAAAGGCCGACTGCTCCTGTGCCTGTGGGGACAGCGGAATCTGCCAGTATCCTTGACTCAAGTCCATGATGGACAAGTACTGGGCCTTACCTAACTGGTCAAGTCATCGACCGTAATCTCATAGAGACCCCTGTAGTCCAAACAGAACCAGGTAGTCCAGTCTTGTTTGGGCACAAGGACTACAGGCAAAGCCCAGGCACTGTAAGAGGGCCAAATCACCCCCATTTCCAGCATCTCATCGATCTCCTTGCGCATCTGAACCTGTACCTCCGAGGAGATGCGGTATGGTGATCACCGGATAGGGTTATGGTTCCCAGGATCCATATGGTGGGTGGTCCGGCCGGTTCTCATGGGATTTCCAGAGAACAGACCAGGGAGAGAGTGTAGAACTTTGTTAAGCTGGGATCATTGGGTCTCTGCCAGCAGGGAGTTCACCTGGGCCTCCCCGGGGGACTCCCCTTTCCTGAAATGACTTCCTCCTCCCCATCCTCTAACAAACTGCATACCAGAAAGGCACTAGCTTCCCGGTCATGATCCTTCATCATGTTAACATGGAAGACCTTATTCCTGTTCCTGCCTGGATCAATCGTGACCAGCTAGCTGACACTGTGGACCTGCTGTTGGACGATGTATGGACCGGCACACTTCGCCTGAAGCTTGTTTGGGGGCTCTGGGACTAGGACCCATACCTTCTTCCCCGGCTGGTAAGTTCTCTCGCGGGCATACCAGCACTTTTGGTCGGCCTGGGCCTGGACCATGTTGTCATGCACCAGCTGCGTCATAGTCTCCTTCTCAGGACTCTTTCACGAGAGATAGGGGCCCACTTACACGTCTCCCATACAAGAGCTCGAAGGGGGAGAACCGTGACGAGGCTTGAGGCACCTCCCGGTAAGCGAACAGCAGGTGCAGAAGATAAGGCTCCCATTCGGGCCCATGGGATTTGACTAACATCCTGAGCATCTGCTTCAGGGTGCCGTTGAACCATTCACACAGGCCATTGGTCTGTGGGTGATACGGGCTGGTCACACTGGTTGCACCTTGATTACCATACACAGGCCTTGCATCAAGGCAGACATAAACTTGGTACCTTGGTCTGTGAGCATCTCTCTGGGAAACCCAACACAGGAGAAGATGTCTACCAGGGCCTTGGCCACTACATCGGCCCAAGTGGAGAACCGCGCGACAGCTTCTGGGTACCTAGTAGCGTAGTCTACTACCGTTAATATGAAATGTTTCCCGATGCGGCTGGGGATGGACAGAGGTCCAATGAGGTCCACAGCCACCCGCTGGAAAGGTTTGGTTATGATGGGCATAGGTATCATAGGGGCCTTGGAGTCTTGCCCCGCCTTGCCTATGCTCTGACAGGTGTTACATGAACGGCAGTATCTAGCTACGTCTTTCTCCATCTTAGGCCAGTAGTACAAGTGGCTGAGGCGGGCCTTGATCTTAGCAATCCCCAGGTGACCTGCCAGTGGAATGTCATGAGCAATCCTCATCAACTCTGCCTGATAGGGCTGGGGCTCCACTAAATGTTTCTCCCAGAGCAGACTTCCCTTTCCCCTGGTGGGGACTGTCTCCCAGTACAACTTCCTTTGCTCCCAGTACATGCGGTCCTTGTCTGACTCCAAGGGAGGTTGAGTGGCATGCTCTTTCAATGCGTCCAAACGTGGGTGAGCCTGGACCATGTCCCTGAACTCCTGACTGGAGCTAGACAGAAGAGACAAGCATGTCTCATACCTGCATTACCCATCCGGCTCCAGGGCCGTAGGGCTAGTCACAGTGGTCTCAGTACCATCTCCGGGTGGTGGAAGGAGCGGCCCAGGGGTTGGGGTACCTTCCACCTCTTTAGCACGCTGGCTGCGGGTGACCACTGCAATGTCTACAGTCTGTTCTGGACCCAGATCGTCCCTGAGACCTCCATGAGCCACATGACCGCCTGGCCCATAGGCCTCAGCTGGGTGCTGATCTGAGGTACTGGGTAACGTAGTCGAATTGGGACCCAGTATCTCAGGAGAGCTACCCTGTACATTTCCATAACAATCATTAGCAAGTACATTGACAGAGCATTCAGCAGTAATGGATGATTCACAGTGAGCTACAGTGGTGTCTACCGGAGGCATGGTCAGAGAGAGGGGGCCAGAAGCCCCCCAGCAGATGTGGGCCTGTCGACAGACACAGCAGCTCTCACCTCCAGCTCAGGCAGAGACAAGGATTCATTAACATTTTCACTGCAGTCTGCTGGGATCCCCTCCCCCACTGCCGGTTTGACAGGTTCAGGCTTTACACTAGCATCATCAACATTAACAGACAGCGTATCACAACCATTTGGAGTTACTCCCATCCCATAGTGGGACACCAGGGGCCCAAGTCTGTCCCCAACAGTACATTAGCATGCAGGTCCGACATCAGCCCCACCTCCTGCATTCCTTTTCCCGCACCCCAGTCCAGATGGACCCAAGCCACGGGCACGATGAAGCATTCTTGCCCAATACCCCGCAGGGTTAGAGTTCTCCCTGGGATAATACTGTCCAGAGGGACCAAATCAGGTTGCACCAGAGTAACACCGACCCAGTGTCCCGAAACCCCATGACCACGTTATCCTCCACAGTAACCTGTTGACGGTTGGCATTAGATGGAGACCCCACACCCCCAACAAAATACACAGAAGGTCCAGCTGCAGTTGCCCGGGGTGGTTCAATGGCGGTTGAGGCACTCCGCCTGGAAATGTCCTGGCTAGTTACAGGCATGGCACCACCGAACCTCTCCTTAGGGCCGCAGGGTCATCCCGAGTCCTTGGGACAGAGTTGGTCTTACCCCACTTGAAAACTGGAGGCTGTGGTGAACTCCGGCCGGTCTTGGTCTGTGATCTTGGGCTCAAGGTCACACACAATCTGGCGGACATCCAAAGGACAAACGTGGAGGAACTGGTCTTTAATCACAAGATCCGCAAGGTCCTCAAATGTGGTAATTGTAAGTCCTCTGATCCATTGCCAGAAGGCAGCCCGTAAGTTGTCCGCAACATCGGCATAGCTGTCTGTGGCATCCCGTCTGATGCTTCTGCACTTTTTGCGGTATACCTCGGGAGTGAGGTTGTACTTTTTGATGAGGGCTGCCTTAAGGATATTATTGTCCCCATCTGCCTCAAGTGATAGGTTAGCAAATACTTCCAGGACTTTGCCTTTTAACCCTGGGGTCAGATACCTCGCCCACTGCTCAGGGGGTAACTGGTATTGCCAGCAGGTTCTTTCAAACCCTGTAGAAAAGCGTCCAAGTTTCCTCCCCCCACATGACAGGGAAGTTCTCTTGGCGAGGCCTCTGTGCACGGCCATCCTGGCCTTGGGCCTGGGAAGGACTTGTAGTCTGCTGCAATTGGGCCATCTCTAGCTGATGTGCCCTCTTAGCTGCAGCCTGACGCTCTGCAGCTGCAGCCTGACACTCCGCAGCGGCAGCCTTTTGAAATTCGAGGATCAACTACAGGCAAGGATTAGTGTCACTGGGGCCCAATTGTTGTAGGGCTAGTTTCAAAGAAAAGTCCATTCACTCCCGAGACCTTGGGCTGCTGGGTCCACTAGGTGAGTTTATCCCAGGGACAAGGTCCTCTGTTGGATTTTCTTCAATATTTTGCACAGCTACTTCTGTCTGCTCACCAGCCATTTGCTCAGTGCCACTAGAAGCAAGTTGCTGCAATTCCCTGATTCTGCTTCTCAGACCATCAGCCATCCGCTGGATGGTCTTGCAAAATAGAAGATAGGATGGACAAACAAAGAAAAGGGAGGAAACAGCACCGTATCACACTTTCACCGTATCTTATAGCTTGTTCTATTATCAAGTTTATTTCATAGGATTGCCGCAATCCTCAGCATTTGAGCGATACGGTGCCCACAACACTGTTATCCTATATCCCACCATGCTGCCACCAATGTGAAGGATCGCCCAGCCTTGCCAAACCGCTTGGCATACCTGAAGTCACCCCTCTTACCTTTACTGACCCCTCTCGAGAGTGACCAGGTCTCATAGTATAATACGAAACAAGCTTTATAAATTTTATATACTTATTAAGCCCAAGTGGGTTGGTACTGGCCACCAAAACACATAGAGACATATATCAGTGGATTGACAAGCAAATACGGTTACAACAGCATGATACAGTACAATAAAAGAAAAGGAGAATAAAAAGTTAGGAAAAGAGATATAATACGAAGTTGGGTTGCTGGAGTTTCTTCTCATAAAAATCTAGGGCACATTGCTTAGAGTCCTTAAGTAATTCTCAGGCTTTTGAGGTGGCATTCCCCATGAGTAGAAGAGCAGACTAAAGTACATGTCTTCTTCAGTCTTAGCACATGGTAAATCCAAATCAAGTAAAGGATCACAGTCCAGGTGTGCCTTCCATAGTATCCAGGACAACAGAGCACACAACAACAATACAGATGGACCAGATAGGTACCTAAATAAACCAAAATATTCCCATTTGCCTCAAACCAATAGGGTATAGACATAGACAATAATAAAATATAGTCTCAGAATAGAAAATGGAGGCTATCATGCAGTCCAATATTGTTACTTAAGTTTTTACTGATGATATCTAATGGTGGTCTCATCATACATTCAATACAGAGTAAATTAACACTATAAGTACCATTTATTAAATATTGGAATATTGCTTCAAGAAAAAATAATCACCTCCTGTCCTCAGCAATCCAAAGACATCTGATACACAGACCGTAATATATATACAGAAATTGTTTTTTTTGTAATGTAGATTGTGAGCTCCATATAGGGATCACAATGTACATTTTTCTTTCCTATCAATATGTCTTTGTAGAATGGGAGGAAATCCATGCAAGCACGGGGAGAACATACAAACTCCTTGCAGATGTTGTTCCTGTGGGGATTCGAACCTAGGATCCCAGCTCTGCAAGGCTGCAGTGCTAACCACTGATCCATCATGTTGTCCCATACAGAAATTGGTTTGATCTCACCATTATATCATGTGCAGAGTCATCTCCATTATGACAGAGGCGGGACCATCATTCATCAGGATGTTTCACAATTTACTAGCCCTTATTCCAGTTATTTTATGTCCTTCAGACGCTCAAAACTCCTACCCTTACAAGGGCAGTCCATATCTGACAGCTCCTGCCTCACCACTGTGTTCCTGCGTGCTCCAGTATCTGTAGGTGCAATGTGATGAGTTCACTCACATCTCGCCTTCAGATCCTTGAACAGTCTGGGACATGAGTCTGCAGACTGTGCAACAGGGGAGCGAGGAGAGGTGAGTATCAGTGTTTTTTTATGTTAGACTTTTGCAGCTGAAGAGGGACATTAAACTGTAGGGTCAGATGGATGGGGGACATTATACTTTGGGGCATATGGAGGGGGGCAATAAACTGAGGGGCATATGAAGGGGTCAAACTTGGGGGCATATGAAGAGACGCATTAAACTGGAGGAAGATGGAGAGGGACAATAATCAAATCAAACAGGCTTTATTGGCACGTCCGAATAGATATTTGGCATTGCCAAAGTTAGTAAAGTGTGAGGGGAGGGGGAGGTGGAGTCGAGGGGGAGAGTACATACTGGGGGGCATATGAGGGAACATTAAACTGTTGGGGCATATGAAGAGGCCCATTAAACTGGGGGGACAGATAGAGGAAGACATTAAACTTTGGGGACAGATAGAGGAGGACATTAAAGTTTGGGGCAGATAGAGGGGGCATTAAACTGTGGGGAAAGATGAAGAAGGATATTAAACTGGGGGCAGGTGGAGGTGGCATTAAACTAGTGGCAACTGGATGGGGACATTAAACCAGGGATGTCTGGAGGAGGACATTAAAATGGGGACAACTGGTGAAGGACATTAGAAAGGGAAATTAAATTAGGGCAGCTGAAGACGGACATTAAACTGGGAGCAACTGGAGGAGAACATTAAACTGGGTGCAGCTGCAGGGGGAAATTAATATCCTCAAATAGCCCCAGTTAATGTCTCCCACCAGCTAACCCCACAGTTTAATGTCCCTCTTCAGCTGCTCTAATTTAATGTCCCTCTCTAATTGCCCTCAATTTAAACTAGGGCAGCTGGAGAGGGACATTAAACTGGGGCATCTGGAGGGGGTATTAAACTGTGGGTGCACCAGGAGAGAGACTTTATACTGTAGGGTCAATTTAAGGAGAACATAATAATGTGGGGGCATATAATATTAGGGTGACTGTAGTATCATTCTACTGTGTTGGGTGCACAAAGGGAAATGGATGGAAATGGGCGGAGTCATTATCGAAGTGGGATGAGCTAAATGTTGCACACACCGCACATTTTATCCCCTTTTCTGTTCTTTGAAAGTTGGGAGTATGCTTCTATGATGTATCTGTCTGCCTGTAATCTATTCAATCTAACTACATTCAATTGTACTTCTACGCCTCCTATGATTCTGTAGTTATTTTGCAACTCTTGCTGCTGTTGTTCAGGAGAAAATGGAGCCATTATTTTGGATCATGTAGTGATGTCTGTCCCCTACCTGTCTTTATCACAAGTTGGCTTTTCTCTGCCTTGTAGGACTGTGATGTCAGCACTGTAAAGTTTCACCTACCACTGATATGTCAAGTGATGCCTATATTTTAAGTGCACAATGCATACCACTGTGGCCATTTCAGTTTGCCCTTGACAAATATGAAAGTACTCGATTTCCTTACAAACTGAACTATTTGGAATATTTTGGTTGAATCCGGTTCTGAACTAATCGATTCACCCATTTCTATTAGTGACCATTTAAAGATGTCCATACAAAGTCCATATATTATGTATCTGCTGCATTACTTCTGATATCTGTGCAATACCACTCATCTCTTATGCACAGACATAAGCTTTCAATCATTTCTGTCTTCTTCAGGGTTCAACTTGATCACTTGTCACTGTGGAACAGCTGTGATATTCCTGGAAAAGCACTGCAAGGGTTAATGCTGATGCCAATCCTTTCTGGAGCAGGCGCCAATGTTTAGATTGATTATTACAGTTCTTAATGCATCAATAAAACACAATATCATTGTCAGGGTTGTATCATAGATAATTACCTTTTGCTCATCAATCGAATTTCCATTGACATTTTGACTTTATAGTAACTCAGTACCATAATCATCCTATAAATGGGTCCAAACTCCAGTAATAATTATCACTGATGAAAACCAAATATTAAACACAGTCCTTAGAATAATCCTAGATCTGCACCTCTCTTACCATACCTTCAAATTGTTTTCTTAGGAAATCTGCACATCAGTTTTTTTTCTTGTTTTTTGAATATGTAAAATTCAGTCTAGATTTAACATTAGATATCATTCGATTGTCATAATATTGAGCTTGATTGAAAACAGCTTATCCTTTCCTAGTTCTACACCAAAATCGGTGGTAACACCTAGCATATAATGTCATAGTCTAACATATACTTATTATTGTATGCAAAATATTAACATTATATATAACAATATTAATATTTCCATCCAACAATACCATATAATAATACTTTGGGAACAATATATGGCTAATTTCTGAACAAAAGCCTCAATGTAGTTCTCAAACATAATGTGATTTCATTGTTAAAGGGGTTGTATGGGATAAAAGCAAATTACTACACTAATCTACACACCCTCCCCCGCCTACTTTCAAAATTACATAATTTAGCAAAAATGTATATTTACCCATAGTCCTGAGGAGTGACTGCTCCAGGGACATTTTCTGGTTATCTGGTGATGATCCGTTTACCCATGTCCAGTAACAGAATGTCAATACTACTCCTTATCCCCCCATACACCCCATCATACTTAAAGGGGTTGTCCCATCACAAGGATCCTATCTATACTGCTTGTTAATGTGGATGTAAGACTTTTCCTAAATACACTGCTTCAGCAAAACTGCTTTGTTTGTCCACTATCTTACTTTATTCAATTTTTTGTGGCCACAGCCCTGACCTAGCTGCTCCTGAGTCAAATGATGTATCTGCTGCTCTCAGGGGGGAGGGAGGAGGGGCTAAGTGCAGGGAGCGAGCCTGTGTATTTAGCTAATCCTGTGTCTACACCACGTGACCTAGTTCCTGCACTCAGATAGAGGAGCTGCTTTCATTTCTTCTGTTCTCCCAGTTATCAGGCTAGCTAATTCAATTGTGTTCATTATGGCAGAGACAGGCAGTCTCTGTATACACACAGAATGGAGTTGCTGCTGCCTGTACTTCATAGTCCAATGTGGGCGGGCGGAGCCACACGCAAATTTGGGGGTGGAGCTAAACGGCAGGTTGCCTGTGAAACCCCGCCCATCAAATGATGCAAGAAACCAGGAAGAAAGAAGATTTTACAGCAGTAAAGACTGCTGAGTATGTGAGGTGGGAATACCCCTTTAACTCTCTTCCTTCCAGACTTCCTTGTGCAGGACAGCTCTTCCCTCTTTTCTGACTGCTGGTGCCTGCAATGGTCACAGCGCTGCTGTGTGTTCTGCAGCCAAAAATCCACCTCTACTGAGCAGTTCCCACGCCTGCGTAGTAGAGATGGATCATCAGCTGCAGAGCACAGAGCAGCACTGGCGCGCGCTGGCAAAATCAGAAAAGAAAAGGAGGGGCCATTGCTAAGGAGGAAGATTGGAAAGAAAAGAGGTAAGTATGATGCGGTGGGGAGTGTTAGTTGGGAACGGCTAGTAGTGGGCGGGATAGCTAGAGAAAAAGGGAGGGGGTTATGGGAGGGAGGGAAAGAGGAGGGGCTGAGGTGAGCGTGAGCTAGTGTGAGTGCTACATAGCAGGAAGCTGCATCTGTAAGCAAATGCAGAGGATGCCAGGAGCTCCCAGAGACACCCAGAAATCACTCAAAACACTGCTAAGGGTATTTGGATGGATTAATTAACCCACTAATAGCAGTAACAGATTTTTTTTTTGGAAAAAACAAACTTTTTTTGCCTGGAAAACCCCCTTACTTAGTCATGCAGCCATGTCATTTACCGGGATAAAAAGTAGCCTATGTTTTAATCGAGGTTACAAATTATCTATGTGCGAAATTTTCCGTCC
This sequence comes from Leptodactylus fuscus, assembly GCF_031893055.1. NCBI lineage: Eukaryota > Metazoa > Chordata > Amphibia > Anura > Leptodactylidae > Leptodactylus > Leptodactylus fuscus. The sequence goes on along the minus strand of NC_134266.1, from coordinate 138,901,407 downwards.
AGCCATTTTTGCGTGATTGAGGAACAAACATCCAAACACACAAACTTTCACATTTATAATATTAGTAGGATAGGATAGGATAGGATAGGATTACTTACTAATTAAATATCAGTGTGTTTATATGAGATATGATAACCATCTTCTTTATTAATTTATTTAAAATATCATGGGGTAAAAGCATGTCACATATACATTAAGTATATATACACTTGTTTTCTAATCTTTTTACAACCAAGTAGCATTTACTACGGATTCTTCAATCTTCTTAAACTTACATGTGTCTTTGAATGATAAATTCTGTTGTTCTGCTCTCCCATAAATAGAACCCAAAATATTTCTCCTAAAGTAATGTAACCTGAGACCCCTTCATTCTTTGAAACTTTTCCTTTTGATATGACCACATTAAGCGCATTACTTTTTCCCATGTTAATTTATGTATAGTGTTGTGCATGATATATTTGTGTAAGCATACATACACATTTGTATTACAAAGTGATGAAAAAGAAATGTTTCAAAACTTTTCATATCATATTCTAAACTGTAAAGGTTAATGAATAAACAAATCCTTTTTCTCATTCATTCTACAGCATCTCATATGGGTAGCCTCATCTTCTTTCTCTCTGGCACCGGCCCAAGGTAGCATTGAAACAGTTAAATAGGATAATTGATGGTATAAGAACCCTTCTTTCTTACTACTTGTTTTTATTTGTCCTTGTTTTTCTTTATGATAGGCTTTTTTATTTTCACTCCAAATAAGATTACCAGGCTAGTTCTGAGGATCTCAGATAGCGTTTATACACACCTAGAGGCTCCTCTGAGTAAGTATGAGCTGCTCTAAGTCTAGCAAGCTATTGTAGAAGCATTGGACTCTTCCCAAGTATCCAGATCTTCTAATTCAGAGAGGCTTGTTCCATCCAGAACTGAGAAAACTCCATCTCTCGGCTTGTTTGTGAAGGGTCAAGATTGAGAGATAGAGGATTATCTACGTCAGTAATCTGTACTTTATTGGCAGCACCTAAGGACGCTACAAATAAGATGTACCATAAAATACGGCCTAAACTCTCTTCCTGCCTCAATGATTCAATATTCCATTTAGTAGAAATACTGGGCATTCTGCAACTCCTGCAATTGGTTTTCAAAAAGGTCTTAAATTTAATACTCTTAAAGTACACATGACAGCAATTAATGCTATGACAGAAGGGAAATTTCTGGCCATCCCTTACTATCAAGATTCTTCAAAAATATCAGGAACATAAGGCCAGAGGTTGAACCTCCTGTCTGGGATTTATCTACTGTTCACAATGCCTTGACATCTCATCCATTTGAACCTATTCAAGACATAGACCTTAAATTGTTATCATGTAAAGCAGCTTTTCTAGTAGCAATTACATCTGGTAAGAGGCTGGGAAAACTACAGGCCTAATCTTCAAAAAGTCCATATCTAAGAATTCTGCCAAATGAGGTTCTATTCAGAACTTTGCCAAATTTTACAGATTTGCAAATATCTCATTGTCGACTACACCAAAGGCACATTCTACATAGCAACCTCATGGACTGAAAATGCACAAGTATATATCCTATTTGTAATGCTGCTTCCTGGAGCTTTTCCTCCTCCTTCATCAAGCATTATCGTCTGGTCATCCACTGTTAGGGTCCAGCCTTTGGCACAGCAGTACTAAATACAGTTTCCAAATTATGATCTCCACCAGAATAGGTAGCTCAGGAAATCCCATCTGTATTGCTGCGCAAGAAATACAAAATTGGGTTTTATCTGAAATTTAGCTTTCTTTTAGTTCAAGGCAGCACAGCATACCCTCCCAACTTAACTAAGAAAAAAAAAAATCATCCAGTTAAAACACAAGGAAGTAGTTAGGATTCTTATACCATCAATTAGGCTAATTAGCTGCTTCATTACTACCTATGACTGGTCCTAGAGGGAAAGAAGGTGGGGGTACTTACCCATCTGCACTGACTATGTATACTATGTATTTTGATATAACTTCTTATATGATCAAACCTCTATATTGATTTCCTTTCATTAACCCCTTCCTGCTAGTGACATTTTTGAATTTTTGTTTTTGACTCCCCACCTTCCAAGTCCTATAACTTTTTAAAATCTTTTTCATTCACAGAGTCATATTAGGGCTTAATGTTTGCAGAGCAAATTGTTCTTCATAATGGTACAATTTATTATTTTGTACTATCTATCTATCTATCTCTTTACTTTTTATCCAATTTTTTATTTTTTTAATGCATTTTTATAGAGAGTAGGTATTCGATCGAATACTACATTATTCAAAGTACTCGTACTCGGTTGTATACCACACAGTAAATGCAGTAAGAATTTGATTCCCCTCCCACCTTCCCTGGCGCTTTTTTTTTACACCAATAACTATGCAGGGGAGGTGGGACAGGAACTAGGACAATGTAGGTATAGGAAAAAAAACGTATACAGTCATTGGCTGGCTAAATCAGTAGCAGCAGTAATAATAATAATAATAATAATACTGGGACTTGGGCGTGTGAGATGCACCCAGGCATGCTTCCTCTGCTGTCCCAGTTGCATTCCAGAGGTGTTGGCATCATTTCTTGAGGTGTCATTGTGGACTTGGTGACTCCAATTGGTCGAATTTTGGTTTCCCTGAAACGAGCATGTTTTTCCCATAGATTGCAATGAGATTTGACATTCGAACTAATAGTCGAATGTTGAAGTCTACTCGAATCGAATTTCGATTTTCGAATATTTCACTACTCACTCATCTCCAATAGAGAGAGAAGCTGCAAAAAAAAGAAGACAGTTCAGCCCTTTAGACTTTTTTTTTCCAGCTACACAGTTGACTGTATGGGAAAATTATTTTTCTAAGTTTGTAGACTGACATTTTCAGGCAAAGAGATTTATGTATGTCATTTTATATGTTTTCTAGTGAAGGGGGGGATTTGAATTTTTAATACTTTTTATTTATGTCTTTTTTTGATACATTCAAAGTCTTGAACCCAGAGGATCTAATCACTAATACAAGGCACTGAATTCAAAGATATTCTATTGACTGTTTTCTGGGAGACTGGCATCCTGGCTCTGTTGTTCCCTTAGCCCTCCTGAGCCCCTCATTCCTGTTCCCTTCTGTGTGTCCCCATATCCTTTGTCCTTCTCCTCTCCTATTTGTCTTCAGTTACATGTCTGATTCTCCTTCCTTTTTTTTAAAAAAAATTTTTGTCATGGGTTTTGTGGTGTTAATAACAATTGATTAAACATAATATAATGCACTGAAACAGTAATGCATTGCAATGCCTTTTAAATTGCAGGCTGCCTAGAGCAACTTATAATACAAGTATTTCCTAGTCATGGCAATGGATCGCTGGCCCTGGCTCTTGTCCAAAAGGGGTGTGCCTATTGGAAAATGGATTACTAGTTTGATGCTGTTATCGATATTTCATTTTTGGCGCAAACAGCTTTGCGCCAAAAACGTGCCATTATTGTTTCAGAAAACTGGTACACCTTTTTAGTAAATTCCCTCCACTGTGTGTATCAGAGGAGCAGAGAGCACAACAGAGCAGACAACAGCACTTCACAATAAAGCTGTCAGTAAGTTATTTGCTAACATTTACATTTTTGTCAAGACATCCTGTTTCTCTCGCAATGGACTATAACCTTGCTGGAATGACTGATACAGATAGATCCTCCTCTGTCTGCATTTACTCCAATGTAAAAACCATGAGAGAAGTATAAAGGACTTCCATTCAGGACCAATAAAATATGGATTTTGGAACCCCGAAAAATAAAAAATCTTGAACAAAGAAACATCTCTGTCCTTAAGGCTTAAAAAGCTGCTTTCTTAAGGGGCAATACTGTATTGAAGGTGTAGTATATCCTACACATATCCCCTTGATGCAATATAGATTTCTGTGTATATCATTTCAGAAAATCATTTGTATCATTATTCCCTTTTGTTTTCTTCGAGGGACCTCTAGAGGCAGTTTCTATTATTACAGCCCTCAGCTTCTGTTTTCTCATGTATTATTACAACCCCCAAACTGTTTTTTTTTTTTTATTTACACACATGAGTTTTCCTTTCATAAATATTTATAGCAAAAAATTGTGTTAACTTGTTAGGGGGCGTTCACACTACTGTCGGTGTCCGACAGGTAGTGTCCGCTCCTAGTGTCCGCTCAAAATCTGTCACGGACATTAGGAGCGGACACTAGCTGTGTCCGTGACACCTGTCATTCATTTCAATGGGCATCGGGTGCGTTGTTTTGCACTCCGTGCCCGTCCTTCCCTGTCCGCAAGTGAAGATGTCCGACTTCTCAAGCGGACAGAAGAACCCTGCATGTCACTTGCGGACAGGGAAGGACGGGCACGGAGTGCAAAACAACGCATCCGATGCCCATTGAAATGAATGACAGGTGTCACGGACACAGCTAGTGTCCGCTCCTAATGTCCATGACAGATTTTGAGCGGACACTAGGAGCGGACACTACCTGTCGGACACCGACGGTAGTGTGAACGCCCCCTTATCCAGAAAAAAATCTATGTGACATAAAATCATTTTGTGTGTAAAAAGGCAAACATATTATAAAAGTGCTATCTGTCTGTTTAGATGTTTTTTTAAAAAATTAATTTGTAGAATAGGAAATCATACAATTTCTTACTATACTTACATTTAAAATTCTGTTCACATAATTTCTTCTACCAGTCAGTAACCCCTATCACTTAACAGGAGAATGTTATAGACCATAATATAGTCCTGTGGCATCACTAGGTATTTATATTAAAGGCCTAAAACCCAGCTCACAAGCATACAGTATTGCCCTGAGTATCCAACCAGCAGAAACTTTAAAGGGATCCTATCATATAAACCATTGTCTTCTCCACGCTGCTGTTCCATAGGAATCCCGATTATTTTCGGTATGCAAATGAGTTCTCTCACAGCACTGGGGGTGGGCCCCAGCGCTCAAACAGCACTGGGGGCGTCCCCAATTCTGCGAGAGAACTCTCTCCAGCGCCGGCTCCATCTTCGTCAGCAGCGTCCTCTTCATCCTCTATTTCTGGTGGTGGCTTATAACTTCTAGGCCTCAGGCCTTGGGCAGAACAGACTGTGCATACCACAGGCCATGAGAAAATGACCGCTTACAATACTGTACTATTTATATCAACCACATCATGAGGTACAATGAATGTGGCGGAAAACAAACTTGTCAGTATGCATGTGTCTCTGGTCTTGATGGGTATCCATTTATGACCCTCATCCAAGAGCATCAACTGGTGGAGTTGGAGAAATGGCACCATTAATTGTTAGTGTTGTTAGCTATAATATGAGAAAGGGTCACATCTATTATCTCCATATTGTTCAGAATTCAAGTCATCCATTTGTGTTCTTACTCCTAGTTTGTACATTGATTAATATTACCTGTTAGGAAGTGACATGCTCTAGGCCCGTGATGGTGAACCTATGGCACGGGTGCCAGAAGTGGCACTCAGAGCCCTCTCTTTGGGCACCCATCCATGGAACAGATTATACTTTGTGGGGGCCACCATGGAGCAAATTGTACTATGTGGAGACCACTGTGCAGCAGATTATACTGTGTGTGGGCCACTGTGGAGCTGATTGTACTGTGTGGGGGTTACTGTGAAGCAGATTGGATTGTGTGGGGGTCACAGTGGAGCAGAAAGCTCTATAAAGCCCCATTCGTATGACCATATTTTGCAGGTCTGTAATTGTGTGCAATTGTGGATCCGCACATTATTAAGGTTAAATTGCCATGTTGGCACTTTGTGATAAATTAGTGGGTTTTGGGTTGCAATTTGGGCACTCGGTCTCTAAAAGGTTCGACATCACTGCTCTGGGCCATGTCTTGTTATGCACAGTTCTTAGGGAACAAAATGCAAAATCACATTCCTTTTCCCCATGTTTGTTAGATCCTTATGAAGAGAAGCTTACTTTGAGGTCTTCTATGGGTACCTGTCCCAATATAGATGACCTTATTCGCTTTTTGAACCATACCCCTAGTTCTTCCTTATGATCAAACAAGTTACCCTTTTCTTCTGTCAGGTTCACCTGCCACCAGGGATTTTCTACCCATCCAGCTGAGGGGATAAGCATCAGAGTCTTATTCCATAATTTAACCTGTACCTTTTGATTGGGAAACTTAACATTAGGGATATTCCAGCACTGTGGCTGGAACATTTCTTCTTCAAAACTAGTAAAGGCATAGTCTTAGCGGCCACAGGGTTGTGAGTGTATAGCTATCTCAAATCAGACTGGAAAGTCTTACGTTGTTTTATCATTTCTTCATGATGTTTTCTAAATTTATTGTCCCAAATCAACATCCCCACCAGTGCAACGTCAGGATCAACCCTACCAGGGGTCACATCATGAGAATTAGTTTCCAGATCCAGCACCTTTTTTAAGTGGCTGGTGTAAACTTACGTTGCTCTACTTACCAGTTTTACAGACGTAACAGTGGTCAGTTGTACGTAGTATGGCCCATCAATCCTTGGATTGAGACTCCTCCTCACATGTCTTCTCAGAACCACCCAATCTCTTGACCTCAAATTATGTAACACGTTATCAAATTTTGGATCTGGAATAGAAGATTATACATCTTTATGTATGTTATTTAATCTGGTCTGTAAAGGCTGCCTATAAGAAGTCATGTTCCCATGCTGAGGCCTGCTTTTGGGACATTCCCTAATAACACTTTAAATGGTGAAAGCCTTGTCTTCCTATTAGTTGTATGTCTGAATGAGTACAAGGCTAAAGGGAGACACTCTACTCAGGTTGTACCAGTTTCTTCTATTGCTTTCTATATCTTTAGCTTCAAAGTGCCTTTTAATCTTTCTACTTTTACACATCTTTGAGGATGGTAAGGTGTGTGAAAGGCTTACTGAATGTCTTTATAATTTACTCCAATATGTCCTCTTTGAAATGGGTTCCCCTGTCACTCTCAATGACTTTTGGAAAACCATACCATTAGATGACTTCTTTAACTACTGGCAGTAGTCGCTGAAGTAGAACTTCATAATGGTAAGCCTTCTGACTATCCTGAGAACCAATCAACACATACCAGGTCATATTATTATATACCCACCTTAGAAATTTGTATATAATCTATCTGCAGCCTCTGCAATGGGTACAGTGACTTTGAAGTAGTTTTAATTGATACTGTTGGTGGGATTTGTGGACCTGTTTTATTGAGATTAGGTCTGGCACAATTTATAAAGGATTGCACATGTCTAGCAGCCAGTGTTTAATCCTGGAGCTATCCAAAATCAATCAATAAATTCACACATAACCGTTTTTGACACGTGTGTTAATCTATGGGCTAGGTGGGCCATCATTGGAAGAGGGTACGAGGCAAACATTATTACTCTCCCACCACATCCCATTAGGGCTTAACACAGCTCTTTGATTGACCCATTGTTTTTTTCAAGCTTGATATTGGAGTGAGATCTAGATTTATGCTGGAATATAGTTGGGCAGGTTTTTTTTACTGGCACCTCCCCATAGTCTCTCTGGCTGCCTTTTTTTTACAGCTCTTTGGTTTTCTTTTGCTTATTCTTTGTCAGTATTTATGTATTCTTTACCTTTATTATAGCCATGTTCAGAAAAATTGATTTCAAGTTTGAAACCATTCAGCATTCTTTCTAGATTTTTCTGAAGAGGTCAAGAATGACCTATTTTTCCAAATAGGGACATAGTCATGTACAATCCCAATAACATACCTAAAATTATTTTATATATTAGCAGTTTACCTTTTGCCACTTTACATGTGAGTGCCTTCAACTCCACCTTCTGTGCAGACAAGTGTAGAGGGGGTGGTTCTGATTGTATCACCTCATGGAAGATCATTACAGAATATCTTCTGTAGAATTGTCTATCAGAATGGTGTCTTAATCCATCTACTAAAAGCTCAAAATCTGCATCAGATATTGGTAAATCAGTTACATGAAAGAATCCAACAGTCTCTTGATTTATCAAATCTAAACAATCATGTTCAGAAGTCAGATCAGATCAATCTCCTTCATTTGCAACATTCATTGCCAATTCCCCTTTTTGTGAATTCAGGGGGACATGCTATAAGTAATAAACATTCAAACTTCTTCAAAGACAATGGTGTTCCTTTCTGTGTGTTCTTTACCATATACACAACTGTGCTTTATTTCTCCTTTGTGAATTATCATTCTAGTTTAGAACAACATGGCCCAGCAAATCAAACTAAAAGAAACTAATTGAGTATTGTTGTGTTGTACACTATTCATAGGTAAAGTTTACATTACAGTGCCAGTAGCTCATTCAGGTAATTTACATGCAAGTAAGTTTAGTGTTCTAGAGCTCCAGTATTACAAACAACTCAATGTAATTAGTAAATTATCTTAATCTGTGCAAAAGACAGGAGAAATTGGAGACTATAACATATGGAGTCAAAGTCAATCCACATCATGGCCACTTGATCTCCCAATCCATCCTGCATGCAACAGCTAGTAAGATCTTTAAGGGCTTGTTCACACGGGCGGCGGCGGGGTGGATTTTGGCACCGAGAGTGACGCGGGGAGCCGCGTCACTCTCGGGTCAAAACCTGCCTGCCACAACTGTCGCGGTCGCGGCTTCCCCCTCCGGAGTCGGCTCAAATGAATAGGCTGACTTCGGAGGTTGTTGCCGCCAGACGGAAGCCGCGGCTCAGCGAGCCACGGAATCCACCTGAAGAAAGGGCAGCTCGCTTCTTTTTTCCACTAGTGGGCTAGTGGAAAAAAGAACGCTAGTAGTCTCCATAGACCACCATTGTATGGAGGTGGATTTTGAGGCGAAATCCGCTGTCAAAATCCGCCTCCTTGCCCCCGTGTGAACTAGCCCTGACAGACACAGGATTTTTAGACTGTATACACAACTTCATTATACTCTTTCTTGCAAATCATATCATTCATTCAGTAACATACAATAAGAGAAATGCACATTATAAACAAAAAGACATTTCAAACCAAGTATGTGAGGTATATCTTATCCACATAGTCAGCACTGAAATAATGGATTTTCTTTTACAAACATGTGTACATAAGATTCTGGATTAGGCATTCATTTGATCAAGGGGAGATAGATTATAAAAGCCCCAGTTGCTACATCACAAATCTGGGGAATCTCTTAAAATAGGATCTAATCGCTACACCACTTAACACCCTGTATAAGTAAATCTACCTTCTGTCATTGTCAGGATTTACAAAGTATAAGCGAAAGCTCCAATGAGCACTTTCACCATCTACTAAACTGGCAGTCAGAACTATCCTATACAACAGTCACACAACAAACAGCACATAGATATACTGTCGTTAATTCTTCATTATGTGTGTATTTTCTGTATAGTGCTCAGGGCAAAGTCTAATGACACTGCCAATTATTGGCCTGTCTCTTTCAGTCCCTTTAATAAAACATACAGGGGAATTCTGCTGAGAGTTGGGCACAGACACTATTCAGTTTTTCTTGCTCACAGCAAAGCTTTATGGGGCAGAGTCTATCTCTGTCCCTCATATAAGCATGGTTAATACTTTTTAAAAAAAATTCATATGTTTTATTGGAGTTTTCAAACAAATTGCAAACATAATAATACAAAACAGCTCCAAAAATATAGAACAAAAAGGTTCGCACAATAAGTAAAGAACACAGTGAACAAATCAAGTACAATAAAGACCAATTTACCACAAAAAGTTATGGAAATGGTATAAGAAAAAGTGGGAGTCAGGAAGAAAGCAGGTAGAAAGAAGAGGGAAATTGTAACATCTCTGCCTGTTCGGGTCTCTGCGCCACCCTCTGCTCGCGTGCTGCGGCGCAGGAGGCGTGTGCAGTTTGGTTCATGGATTAAAGTTTTTGGTCGCACTGTGTGAACACGGCTCTAGTGCTGTGATTGTATTTGCACCACACCCGTCTTCTGCCCTTGTTTGTCTCTGCTCCTCTAATGTTAATCTGGCCTTGCCCTGTGATTGACAGCTGCTTTCCTGTCAACTCCATGGGTGGGTTCTTCCTCCCTATTTAACCTTGGCTCTCATTCACACCAGTGCTTGCTATTGCCGTGTGCATACTTGCTCTTACTGTCCCTGTTTTGCTTACACTATTATCCTTGACCTTTGGCTTTCCTCATTGACTATTCTTTTGACTCCGATTTGGCACTGCATCGCTCAACTGTTACTGACCCTTGGCTAGCTGACCTTCCATTGTTGTTCATCTTGTCTGCGTTTTGTGTTTCACATATTCAGGGAGGGAACGTCTTCGTGGTTGCCACCTATTACCTAGGATAGGGTCTGGCAATAGGAGGGGAAAGTTGGGGGCTTCAGCTTAGGGCTCACTGTCTCTTGTGCCCCGTCCCAGGGTTTAAACAGTTACTGGGAATTGCTGTCCTAGCGATTCCCTTACAGAAATCCAGCAGAAGAAGAACAAAAAAAAAACAAAACTATTTGGCAAATAGAGAAGTAATTATTTCCTTATGAGCCAGGGGGACTAGATCTTATCAAATTGCTCATGGGTTCTAGACAACCAGCTCAAGCGTTCCTCAAATCGTGCCATTTGACAAACCTTGTCCTCCCATATCGAGATCAGTGGAGGCTCCTTTTGGAGTCAGAAAGTCGGGATAATCAGTTTTGCAGCAGCTAGAAGGTAGAAGATGAGTTTGTCTTTCCTGGGATGAGCATGGGTAAGGCCAGGAAGATCATGGATGGGGTGATTCTGAAGGAGGATTTGGTTACGGACTGGAACAGAGGACCAGAAAGATCGGATGAGAGGGCAGTTCCACCATAGATGTAGGTAAGAGCCTAGTTGTGATAAGCATCTCCAACATTTATTATTGCAGCTTAAAGAGGACCTTTCATCAGATTGGGCACATGCAGTTATATATACTGCTGGAAAGCTGACAGTGCACTGAATTCAGCACACTATCGGCTTTCCCGATCTGTGCCCGGTGTAAAGCGCTATCGGTCCCGATACCGTAGGGCTTTACAGTCAGAAGGGCGTTTCTGACACTTAGCCAGGGATGCCCTTCTGCCCAGCAGCGCCTATCGCGCTGTACTGTGGAGTGGGGAGTAACTCCCCCCTCCCTCTCCTGACAAAATTGTCTATGGACGAGCTGTGTGAGCAGAGGGAGGGGGTGTTCCTCCCCGCTCACACTGTACAGCGCGATAGGCGCTGCTGGGCAGAAGGGCATCCCTGGCTAAGTGTCAGAAACGCCCTTCTGACTGTAAAGCCCTACGGTATCGGGACCGATAGCGCTTTACACAGGGCACAGATCGGGAAAGCCGATAGTGCGCTGAATTCAGCGCACTGTCAGCTTTTCAGCAGTATATAAAACTGCATATGCCCAATCTGATGAAAGGTCCTCTTTAAATTGATTTCCCTGTATGCGAATTCATGGAGAAATACAGTGAGACTTCTCAAGAATGCTTTCAACATCCTTGACTTTCAATTTTAAGTGCAACTCCTTTTCCCAGGAAAATGAATATGCCGGCTTGTAAAATGATTTTGGCACAATATAATGTGGTTACTACATTTTCAACAGAAGGTAACAATAGATTCTTAGAAAGCCCATAGAGCCTTACCAAGAAACCTAGGGAAACTGCCTCATGAGTGAAACTCAGTTATTCTAAGAATTAATCTTTCTCACCAGCTAAAAGGTCCAAGGAATGCTGAATTCTGACGTTTTCTCACCATGATCTGTCATAACAATTTGATGTGCAGGCCATATCCTGATGTATACCTTCTGTGAAAACCGAATTAATGAAGCAAACAAAGATGGCAAACTCAGAGAACACATACATACAAAGTTGGAGGATATGTATAAATGTCTCAAATTATTATTATAACAGGGTACAGCCTTTTATATCATTTTACAGATAAGACAACATAATAAACAAATCCATGTTCTTGGTTCCACGGTTATACAAAATCCAGCAATAAATAAACCAGGGGCTCTTGGCTGAGTCATGAAGTTAGCTTGTTTGAGAGACAAATACAAACAAATGTTCTGTCACATAATACTATTGTTTAACCCTTCATTGACAAGCTTATGCAGCTTGCTGAAATTTTTCATGCCATTCCCCCATTTAACATGCTGTATTCCTTTTTATATGTCATGCCCCTATTTAAAGGTCAATAAATCCAAAAAGATAGGATAATTTGCTGCACTTTTTTTGTCTGATAAAATGTGTAATGGGAGAAATGGAGAGCATCTCGAGAGAATTTAATGCTTAGGAAAAACTAACACATGTGTACAACGTGCAGCAGAATAGAGCACTACCATATACAGAATACACCTGCACAATGGCATATGATCAAAGCATTGTAAGAACACATTGTAACAACAAGATCGCTCATAGTGAGAGTCACCAATAGTACAAGCGCACTAACTGATGATAACATGCAGAAGTGAGCAGGGGTGAGTCTAGGGTCAGTTTAAGTTAGTCACCGGACAGTTGTGGTCGTGACAGGGACTGTGCTGCTACTTGCAGTTATGGTGGATCTTGATGCTCTGGTGGACCTGGTGCGGTTGGCTGTGGCTGCGTGTTGGAGGAGCGTTTGCTGTCGGTGGTCCGGGTGCCTGCAGGAGCCAGGTCTTCTCCTCAACGGGGCCAAGATGTATGCTGGTTGCAGATTTTGCTACAGGTTTTTTCGAGTCAAAATGGTTTCAAAAGGAATGGGAAGTGTATTGGAAGCTGTTATACTTTTCCTTCTTGCTCCATACACTCCTGGCTGTTTGCTAAAAAAAAAAGAAAAACATACAGTGTTGGCCAAAAGTATTGGCACCCCTGCAATTCTGTAAGATAATACTCATTTTCTTCCAGAAAATGATTGCAATCACAAATTCTTTGGTATTATCATCTTAATTTAATTTGTCTTCAATGGAAAACCACAAAAAGAATTGTAAAAAAGCCAAATTGGATATAATTCCACAGAAAACATAAAAAAGGGGTGGACAAAAGTATTGTCATTGTTTGAAAAATCATGTGATGCTTCTCTAATTTGTGTAATTAACAGCACCTGTTACTTACCTGAGGCACCTAACAGGTGGTGGCAATAACTAAATCACACTTTCAGCCAGTTGAAATGGATTAAAGTTGACTCAACCTCTGTCCTGTGTCCTTGTGTGTACCACATTGAGCATGGAGAAAAGAAAGAAGACCAAAGAACTGTCTGAGGACTTGAGAAGCAAAATTGTGAGGAAGCATGCACAATCTCAAGCCTACAAGTCCATCTCCAAAGACCTGAGTGTTCCTGTGTCTACTGTGCGCAGTGTCATCAAGAAGTTTAAAGCTCATTGCACTGTGGCTAACCTCCCTAGATGTGGACGGAAAAGAAAAATTGACGAGATTGTGTGGATGGTGGATAAAGAACCTCGACTAACTTCCAAACAAGTTCAAGCTGCCCTGCAGTCCGAGGGTACAACAGTGTCAACCCGTACTATCCGTCGGTGTCTGAATGAAAAGGGACTGTATGGTACGATACCCAGGAAGACCCCACTTCTTACCCAGAGACATAAAAAAGCCAGGCTGGAGTTTGCCAAAACTTACCTGAGAAAGCCAAAAACGTTTTGGAAGAATGTTCTCTGGTCAGATGAGACAAAAGTAGAGCTTTTTGGGAAAAGGCATCAACATAGAGTTTATAGGAAAATAAAAGAGGCCTTCAAAGAAAAGAACACGGTCCCTACAGTCAAACATGGCGGAGGTTCCCTGATGTTTTGGGGTTGCTTTGCTGCCTCTGGCACTGGACTGCTTGACCGTGTGCATGGCATTATGAAGTCTGAAGACTACCACCAAATTTTGCAGCATAATGTAGGGCCCAGTGTGAGAAAGCTGGGTCTCCCTCAGAGGTCATGGGTCTTCCAGCAGGACAATGACCCAAAACACACTTCAAAAAGCACTAGAAAATGATTTGAGAGAAAGCACTGGAGACTTCTAAAGTGGCCAGCAATGAGTCCAGACCTGAATCCCATAGAACACCTGTGGAGAGATCTCAAAATGGCAGTTTGGAGAAGGCACCCTTCACATCTCAGGGACCTGGAGCAGTTTTCCAAAGAAGAATGGTCTAAAATTCCAGCAGAGTATTGTAAGAAACTCATTGATGGTTACCGGAAGCAGTTGTTTGCAGTTATTTTGTCTAAAGGTTGTGCTACCAAGTATTAGGCTGAGGGTGCCAATACTTTTGGCTGTTGGACATAGGACAAAAATCACATTGTAGAGATAGATCAATAATGCTTTGACGTTTCGGTCGTTTAGACCTTCATCAGAATTGATCTCTAACTGGAGTGCCATGTAGTAATGTCCGTCCAGTGCCCAGTAATGTCCAATGCCCTGGACGGACATTACTACATGGCACTCCAGTTAGAGATCAATTCTGATGGAGGTCTAAACGACCGAAACGTCAAAGCATTATTGATCTATCTCTGCAATGTGATTTTTTGTCCTATGTCCAACGGCACAACGATTGTAACCACAGAACTTCTTTCTGTTAATAAATCACTTGCACCCCTTTAAAAACATTTTTTGTGTGTGCAGCAATATTTTTGTATTCTGCATAATAGTTTGCCGTCATGATATGTGCACTCTCTGTCTTCAGAAATCAAACACGAAATAGCTAATGCCAGGTGACAAGGATGGATACACTGAAGCCACATACAGTTAGTTACAGATTTCTTTCTCAAACGTGCACTTTTAATTAGACCTCTTATTATTATTACTAGGTTTGATGCTTTGCAAACAGTAATTTCCTGCTATTATGTACCAGGCACTCTCATAGCCTAGATAAGGTCAAATGTGGAAAATTACAAGAAGATCATATCTGGTTTCTGCACACAGCTTAGCAACTCTGAGGTTCAGGGCTATTTACAAGATAGCAAATACATGAAGTTAATCTTTAATTTGTGCAAAGTATGATGTTTAAGATGAGAAAATTGCATTGAGAGGAGTCATTTTACCTAGAGAATGGCTATGATTTCTTTGGACTAACGCATATTGAAGCAATAGACACATTGCAGGAACACCATGAATGTCATTCTAAACTGCACTGGGGAAGAACTGAATAGCTCAGATATATGGAGTCCAAATATGGTTCTTGCACTAGGGATTTCGCAAATGCTCACAAATGTAGTGTCTGCCATATTTAACTTTGCTGTGATTATTACTATAACATTTTCAAGGGAGCATACAAAATGTATTTTTATACTTTTTTGCAATCTGGCTATATCGGATCTGATGGTGAGCTTATCTGGCTTCTGGATCTCACTGCAATTTTTAACAGAACCAAACAGTACTATAATTGGTACCTGGAAGATTCTTATTGCCTATGTTTCTTATGTCATATCCATATTGTCTACAGTATACAACCTAGTAAGTATTGGCATAGAGCGTTATATGACTGTATCTGGAAGCACAAAATTGAAATATAGAGTAACCAGGAACCAGATTTTGTCAACAGTGTTTCTTATTTGGACAGCAGCTATTATTCTTGGCTGTCTGCCTTTATTAGGATGGGACTGTTTGAAAAAGAACGGAAATGTATCTACTCTATATGGACCTTTCTGTATTGACTATTTGCTTTTTATCACTATACCTAATTGCATTGTTGCGTTTTTCTTTCCTCTTGCATCCTATATTGGAATTATTTTGATACTAAGAAAGCAGAAACTTTGTATGACGGCACATGGGCAACATGATGGGACCTATAAATCTGCTGAAATACAAGTTGCCAAAACCTGTATTTTTATTTGGATCCTCGCTGTGGTGTCCTATGCACCTTTCTTTGGTGGAGTTATGTGGGATGTAATCTACACAGTTTGCCCAGAAGAGTTAAAGTCAAGTATGTTTGTGTTCCGGAACCTCAGTGCTATGATGATTACTCTGAATTCAATGGGAAATCCTATTATATACTCTCTTAGATTGAAAAAGATGAGCAATAATCTTGTGTTCTGCAAGTGTCATCCAAGCAATCAAATTTCTGCTCAGAATCTTGGAAATGGTGAAATAGACCACAATGTACAACAGTAGTAGTGAATTGAAGATTGTAAAAATCATAGGCAGCGCTCAATTTCATGCGGAATATGCAAATGAAGATTCAGATTCTTCATATACGTAAACCATAATTCCAAGATTTGTTAGAAATTTCCTTCTTCAGCTGTTGTCACTGTTATTAAATTAAATAAGGTGCAATATAGCTTATATATAGCTTATTGTTCTAGGTCAGGGGTTATTTCATCCCAATCTTTGTTTTGATGTCCCAGATGTGTATAAGATTTACAGATTTATCTAGTAGTTAGGTTTTTGGTTACTTTTGTCTTTGTAAATAGTCTTCAATTTCTTCTTATTTCTTTAATTGTTTTTACAGTCCAATTACATTAGTTTGGACTAGAAATGATTATTATATGGATTTCTTTTGTTGTTCAGTAAATGTCTAATGTTGTCCTTCTTTAGCGGATATGTTCCTATATGCATATGGTAGTATGATATTTTCTTTTTAATTAATAAATGCCCATGGAAATACATCTTGTGTTAAAAGATCCCCTTTTGTTGGGGGCCACACGATGGCTCAGTGGTTAGCCCTGCAGCGCTGGAGTCCTGGTGCTCAAATCCCACCAAGGGCAAAAAAACATCTGCAAGGAGTTTGTATGTTCTCCCCATGTTTGCATGGATTTCCGTCCCATATTCCAAAAAAGACATACTGATAGGGAAAAAAATGTACATTGTGAGCTCTATGTGGGGCTCACAATCTACATTAAAAAAAAAGATCCCCTTTTGTTTTTGGCCAAAAAGCCTCATTATTGGATATGGTTTCCTGGTGAGGAAACAGAAATGCAACAGTCTATGGGCTGCCCCAAACTCTGAGACTACATACTGTACATAGACTAATAAAAAGTGCTTCCCCCACTGTCCTATAAAAAGACTCTCATAGGCTAATTTTGGGCATAATATCTCTTGGTGAAAGATCACATGCATCTGCAATGTACATTTTCCCAGTTGACAGACTTAGAGAATCTGCACATTATTGGACTGGGAGAAGCAGGATGGTTGTTTTGACCTAGCTGTTAGGAGGTGCTGAGAGCAGTGGTCATGTGAGGGCACATGTAAGCAGAAAGCAGGCTCCGGAAAACCCAGACTAATCACCAACTGCAAATAAGAGCACCTCCCACAGATTCCTTGTCCTCCATCTTGACTTAGGTGGCACCATCATTACACCCCTATGTCATTGTCTGGACCATTTCCTGGAGCTTAGCAGAAGGAAATCTGGTGTCCATTACATATCTTGCCATTGACAGTTGGCCACCATCACTTTCATTGGCAGGGTTTTGTAAATAACAAACCTGGACTGCTACAGACTGGAATCATATCATCAATTTACGAACAAATCCAGACTCTGTTTGGGACCTGACAATGCTCAGGTTTGAGTACAGAGCCTTGTGGTGAGCACTTCAGTCCTGCCTTTGCTGTGGATTGACACACAGCCCCAACTGCTGGTGTGATGATTGGGGGAGCCAATATATAAGATAGTTGGTGACCCCTAATTGTGAAACAAGGAACACTTCATAGTTGTATAGGATATCCTGCAGCCACACGTGTTGCCTCTCATGGTGGGACTTTCAACTGGCAGCAGGATAATTATCGACAGCACACAGCAAGGGTTTCCTAGGAAAGTCTTCTCCAGATATCAACACTTCTTTGGCCTGTCCGGTCATCAGATTTATTGCCAAGTGAGCATTTATGGGACCATCTGGGAATATAGCTTCAGTAGTCTACAAATGTGCAGAATGTAGAGGCCCAGCTACAACATCTGTGTGCAAATGTGCTGCATGATAACATATGGGAACCTGTATGCCTCTATACAGTTTCTCCAATAAGTGTATCCTTTCGCTCTGATATTTTATATATAATAACTTTCATATATCTGCAATACAGTTAAACATATAATAGAATATAGAATTACTTTCCTTGTCAGAACAGGTCCTAAGAGCCTGTATGCAGCATATGCTAAATACAAAAAAAAAAACCACACCACATAATCTTTCAGGAAAACCCAGTTGAATAGTCTCCGTTAATGAGTTAGGTACATATCAGGAAAACAAATAGATGGACACATGAACATGAGAAAAATGAATTCATTCTACAGTCATTCTGTAATAAGCAAATAGAAAAACAGCGCTGAGTAAACATCAATGTGTCAATGGATGTGTAAACATTCTGGCTTGGAGAATGATGTACTAACATACACATCAGGGCTCCTACTTTGGCGATGAAAGAGAAAGTTGTTTAGGTATTGTTAGATGCTCTGCACGCTTGGCTTTGGCTGTACTTCTGTGAAGCAAATGTTTTCATCACTTAAGACATGATAAAAGGATCACTTTGTTACTCATTTTTTGTCTGAGTAAATAGTGTAGTCTTGTGTTTGTGTCATGTGTTTAGCCAAGCAGAGAATGATCTTTTTATAAAGATCGTTCAGCACCAAGTAATATACCTGGAAGAACCTTAAAGGGAGTCTATCATTACCCCAACTACTTTAAACTGCTCCCATGGGGTTGTAGATGCTGTTAGCAGAATTAAAACCATACCTTTCTTATATTTCAAAGCCCTAGGGAGAAAAAACACTTTTACTCTTTATTCAAATGAGGATCTTGGAGCACGGGGGAGTTTTCTTCAGGCACTGAGCACTGCTGCATCATCACTAAACATGCCCATGTGAGTTGATTCTCCCACTGCCCGGGGGGGGGGGGGGGGGCAGCTAAATGCATGATGGGCATGTTTTTTTGATGATGCAGCAGTGCTCAATTCCTGAAAAACACTCTCTCCTGTGCCCCATGATCCGCATTTGAATGAAGAATAAAAGTGCTATGCATTTTTTAGGCATGTCTGGGGTTTTGTTTTTATTCTGCTACTGGCAGCTATAGCACCATGGGAGCAGGTTAAAGTAGCTGGGAGCTACTTTAAGATATCCGTATATTGCTTATTATACCTGAGCCACATATTTTATATTTTCATCAGTTTTGGATTTATATACTGTACACAGATGATTATTAAAAGGAGTCTACTATCTATATCAAATATTTAAGGACTCATGTTTAATGGAAACAGGTTCTATCCCTCAAGACTGGTATATAGTAAACGATGTGCCAATACACAAAAAGGGGTCACAAAAGTGATTATGGCAGGGGGCCACACGTTGGCTCAGTGGTTAGCACTGCAGCCTTGCAGTGCTGGAGTCCTGGTGTTCAAATCCCACCAAGGGCAAAAAAAAACATCTGCAAGGAGTACATTGTGAGCTCTATGTGGGGCTCCCAATCTACATTAAAAAAAAAAAGTGATCGTGGAAATATTGACCTGTAAGTCTAGTCTCTGTGGTGGCTAAAATATTTTAAAACTTTCTAAGAGATGCTATCCTGGAGTATCTCAGTGAAAATAACCTCACAGCACTGTATCAGTATGGATTTATGAATCATCCGTCCTGTTAAACTTGTCTAATCAGCTTCTATGAAGAAGTCTGTTCTAGGATGGAAATGGGTAGTGCAAATTATAACACCCCACATAAAAAGGTTGGTATACAAAATGAGAATGTTGTGACTGTGGAGAAACATATGCATTTGGGTTCACTGGTGGCTCAGTGATAAGAAACTGGGGGCTCTTGTTAATGGGAAATACTTGTTATTGGTAAATAAAGACTGGATCACTGTCAAAAGTGAGGTGCCACAGGGGTCAGTATTGAGTTTTCTCCTTTTAATATGTTTACTATTGACCTGGTAGGGGGTTTACAAAACAGGGTCTCCATATAAACTCTGTAAAGTAGTCAAAAATAAGGAGAATAGTAGAATATTACACTGGGGTCTAGGAAAGTTGGAAACATGGGTGGAGACTTGGCAAATTAACTTTAAAGCAGACAAATGTAAGGTTATACATCTTTGTCGTACAAAATAAAATGAATTATTAAGTACTTAATAGTAAATTACTGGGTAAGACTGCCACTGAAAAAGAATTGGAGATTTTGGTACAGTAAGCTTACCTTTAGCTATCAGTGCCAGGCAGCTGCTTCCAAGGCAAAGAAAATTATAGGCTGCATCAAAAGACACATAGATGCTCATGAGAAAAACATAGTTATGCTCAGGGGCTTAACTAGCAAATACTCAGCTCCATAGCAACCCCCCCAGCTTAGCACCCCCTTCTCTGGCCCCAACACAGTACAACACCCCATTTGCACACACTAATGTCCCAAAGTGACCCCTTCACCCAGTATAATGTCCCATAGCGACCCCTCCTCAAAGTATAATGTCCCATAGTGGCCCTCCACACAGTATAATGTCATATAGTGGACCGTCCACACAGTATAATGTTCCATAGCAGCCCCTCCACACAATATTTTGACCTATAGTGACCCCTCCACACAGTATTATGTCCTATAGTGGCCCCTGCACACATTATAATGTTCCATAGCAGCTTCTACACAGTATTATGATCTATAATGGCTCCTCCACACAATATTATGTCCTACAGTGGCCCCTGCACACATTATAATGTTCCATAGCAGCCTCTACACAGTATTATGACCTATAATGGCTCCTCCACACAATATTATGTCCTACAGTGGCCCCTGCACACAGTATAATGTTCCATAGCAGTCTCCATACAGTGTAATGTCTCACAGTAGCCCTACCATACAGTATTATGTCCCATAGTGGCCCCTATACAAAGTATAACTGGAAACTGGACTGGAATACAATGACAGATTAATAAATGGGGTTATTCAGTTTAGAAAAAGATATAGCTGTGGGGTGACATAATCACAATGTGCAAATACATGAAGGGACAGGACAAAGACCTTTCTAATGATTTTTCTTTACACCTAGACCAGTGACAGTGACAAGGAGACTTTTTATGCGTAGAAAGAATATTTCACCAGAATCATAGTTGAGGATTTTTTACTGTAAGAGCAGTAACGCTATGGAATTCACTGTGCGAGTTCAAAAAGTTCCTGGGTGCCTTTCTTGAATGGAAAAAAATTGCAGGTTATGATTTTAGATTTTTGGTAAAAACAATTTGATCCAGGGATTTATGGATTGCTGGATTTGAAATCAAGAAGGAATGTTTTTTCCCTGATATGGGGCAATTGGCAACAGCCTCATGATTTCTTTTCTTTATCTTCCTTGGATCAACAGTGTAGGGTTATAGGTTGGACTTGATGAACCTGTGTTTTTATCGAACCTCATCCATAGCTCCCAACTGTCCCGGATCCGGCAGGACATTCCTGATTTTACACTGCTGTCCCGCCATCCCAGGCGGCTTATGACTTGTCCCGCTATGCCCCTGAAGTGTTTTGCTTTTAAACATACTTTGACCTGATCCACTGGCTCTTATCCCTAGATAAAGGCTAAGTACTATACTCGATAAGGACCTTCTGACGTCAGACGGTCACATGGTATTCTCTAGTCATGTGACTGGGTAAGTGTGTTTTTACTTGTAAGAAGGTCCTGTAGTGTATGAACACGGAGAGATGTGGGGTGTAGGGTATAGTGTGTGTGTGTGTGTGTGTGTGTGTGTGTGTGTGTGAGAGATGTGGGATGCATGAGCAGTGGCGTAACTAGGAATGGCGGGGCCCTGTGGCGAACTTTTGATATGGGGCCCCCCCGACACCGAAGGTCTCGACCGAGTCCCTCCTACGCATTCCTGCGCGCTCTATTATGACCAATAGTGTCCCCTGCACACAGTATTATGTCCCTTAGAGGCCCCTGCACACAGTATTATGACCAATAGTGGCCCCTGCACACAGTATTATGTCCCATAGTGGCCCCTGCACACAGTATTATGTCCCATAGTGACCCCTGCACACAATATTATCCCCCATAGTGGCCCCTGCACACAGTATTATACCCCATAGTGGCCCCTGCACACAATATTATGCCCCATAGTGGCCCCTGCACACAGTATTATGTCCCATAGTGGCCCCTGCACACAGTATTATGTCCCATAGTGGCCCCTACAGGACTAAATACTGTCACGTCACCGCTATACCAGGACAATTGTGGATAAAAAATCTGGTTATGTGCATTACAATTTAGCAACTCCATGTGCCTCATATAAATAGCAGTTAACCCCATCATGTCCCTCACATTAACCCCTGTGTGCCTCACCATAAGAGTTACTGATATGTGAGAGACATGGAGGTAATAATAAAGTATCTTCATTACTATTACCCCCATATGTCTCACATATCAGTAACTCTTATGGTGAGGCACACAGGGGTTAATGTGAGGGACATGATGGGGTTAACTGCTATTAATATGAGGCACATGGAGTTACTAAAACAAAAGTAATCACCCCAATGCCTGACATTACTAAGTATAGTAATCCCAGTACGTACCTGTGTATCTTCAGTTTCAGTTTCCTGCAGCAGCTTCTTCTTCCTCTCTTCTGGTGTGCAGGACGGCAGGAGCTCGGCAGGGATAAGCCCCGCCTCCTGGGCTCTCCTCAGCCCTCTCATTGGTGGGCAGAGGACAGGCAGAGAAAGGGAGGGGGGAGAGAGGGGGAGCGTCCTGAAGCGCTGAGAGGAGCCAGACCTGCAGCTCCTGTGTCTCAGCCGTTGCTGCAGCTTCGGGGCCCCCTGTTGGTGGAAAGTATTCCACCAACAGGGGGCCCCGATCATTATACTCAGGGGTCCGAAAAGACCTCCGAGAATAATGATAGCAGCGGTAGCAGCTGTCACCGGGCCCCTGATGTCCCGGGCCCTGTGGCAGCTGCCTCTGCTGCCTCCGTGATAGTTACGCCACTGTGCATGAGTGTACTGTCGGGGGGGGGGGGATGTGGGGTGCATGGGTGTACTGTGTGAGGGGAGAGATGTGGGAAACATAGGTGTACTGTGTGAGGAGAGAGATGTGGGAAACATAGGTGTACTGTGTGAGGAGAGAGATGTGGGAAACATAGGTGTACTGTGTGAGGGGAGAGATGTGGGGTGCATGAGTGTTCTGTGTGGGGGGCAAGGTTTGTGGGATGTAAGGCATACTGTGGGGGGAGATGTGGGGTGTATGGGTGTACTGTGGGGAAGGAGATTTGGGGTGCATGGATGCACAGTGTATGGGGGGAGATGTGGGGTGTAGGGTGTACCCAAAGAGAAATGGATGGGAATGAGCGGAGTCAATTTAGATATGGGTGGGGCTAAATTAGCATAACGCGCCCACATTTTGTCCGTCTTTCTGTCCTTTGTTGTGAGGTATGCTCATCTGTTTTGTTACTGTTACCTTTCCCATATCTATTAAACTGCTTCCAGAGTGTCACAGATTACATTACATTGATAACCAGCATGCCTTTCTTATGTAGGTGCATTTAGTATAGTTTACGGTAAACAACTTTGATATTGGTTACAATTGATGCATTGATGTTCCACTGGGCACGATCCTACTGCACCAGAGCACTACTCTTGCAGCTCCAACCCCTCCCCACTCAGGCCTGCACCACCAGCGCAGTGGGAACTGATTTGCTAACAAGGATGCATGACATCAGAGCAGTGGGAGGATCTACTTCCAATGTACTGTCTGAACAAGTATAAGAAGGGAGGGCCCAGAGCTGCAAGAGCAGTGCATTGGGAGAGGTAGGAACTTCCCAAGTGCGCTAACTACTTCATTTCCAAATCGCAACAAAGATGTTTTTCTCAAAAAATACTAATCAAATGCAGTATGTAAGAATCAATACAAGATTAGCTAGATACATTGTAAAATGGGTTTGAAAGGTGTACTTAGGCCCAGTTCATAAATGTGTTCAGGTCATTCCGTTCCTCTCTTCGCTTAAAAAATAGTCTATGGGGTATGTGGGTTTCCTAAGGTAACCGCTTTTTTTATGCAGACTAAGTTTATGTTCAGAGGGTCCCCAAGCGGACTCCCCAAACGGAAACCCATACGCAGATGTGAACGAGGCCTTACACTGATCCAGTGCAAAAAGTAAGTCATGTGTTTGCTGGAAAACTAAAAACTGTGACCTAAAGCAAGATAGTATTAAATAGGAATGATAACTGTATCCTAAATTTTACTTTTTGAAATTATTTATGAACAAGTCTTTCATTCCATAGCCATATGGTGGCACTGTTGTGTTTTGCTCAGATTTGATATATGCTACATTGCCTTGCGTAGGATAACTCAAAGGTAAGTATAAAAATCATGTAAATATTTTCTCTATATTTTTGACTATTTTGATGCTTTTTAGGTGCCATAAATACAAATATTTGTTTGTTAGCCCCTTCCCACTGCAGGCATTTTTCATTTCTGACTCCCCAACTTTCAAACCCCATACCTTTGTTATATTGCTGTTCACAGAGCATATGAGGACTTAATGTTTGGAGGACAAATTGTATTTTGTAATTATACCATTTAATATGCCATACAATGTACTGGGAAGTGGGGGAAAAAATTCAGAATGGGGTGGAACTGGGAAAAAAAACTTTGTGTCATTCTTATGGGCTTTGTTTTTATGAGTTCACTGTGCAACCCAAATAACAAGTTAGCTATATTTTATGGGTCAATACAATTCCAGGGATACTAAATTTATATTTTTATTACGTTTTAACCCCTTTAAAAAAAAATCCAAAACTTTGCAAGAAAAAAAAAAAGTTATTGGAGTTGCCATATTCTAAAACTTATAACTTTTTTTTTTTTTTTAATATTTCCGGATGCATAAGGTGTGTGGGGTTTTTTGCAAGCCCAGATGTACTTTTTAGTTATACCATTTAGGGGAATGTCTGATTTCTATGTTTGTAGACCGGGCATTTTTGGACATGAGATGTATAATTTGATGTGTTTATTTTTGATTTTATGAAAACTAAAGAAGGGGGTGATTTGAATTTTTTTTTTTTAAATTGCATATATATATATATATATATATATATATATATATATATATATATATATATTTAAAAACTTTTCTAGACTATTTCATTATCCCACCAGGGGGCTTGAACGTGCAATCTTTTGATACTGTATTGAAGTCTGTGGGAGATTTACTACATTACTACTGAGGCTGCTCATAGACCTGTCTCAATAGCTGTAGTACAATGACAAGCCTGGGAGCCTTCATTAAGCTTCTGACTGTCAAGGAAACATGATGGCTCCTTCAATCTCACTGTGTGAGAGCCATCCTGCACCGGTACAGGTACTTCTTTTCTTTTACTCTGAAGGGCTATAGGAAAAAGCAGTGCCCATGATCAGAGTGAATTCAGATTGCGAGCATTAGCACTGGGTCTCTGCTTTACAATATAGCAGCATAGCAGCCACCATCTTTAAATACCCCACAACTGTAATGATACTGCAGATGTCAGGAAGGGGTTAAGACTTATGTAAACAAGTTCCTACATTTCATCATGGTAAGTAATAAGTATTAGAAACAAACATATTGAAAGCTGATTTTGCTGAGGCCACTAAGGATGTCCCCACAATTACTAAGTGTTTTCAATTCAAAGTCACAATGTAAAAAATGATAAGCTTCTTGATAAAAAGAAAACATCGAGCAGTAGAAAAAATATTCCAGTCCGCACTCCTGAGATTTATTTAAAAACTGACCTTTAATTGTCCATATAAAAATGAGTAAATCCAATATAAAAAATTATATATAACAGTGATAAACACAAAAAGTGCATATAAAAACCTCTGAACTGGCTGACGCGTTTCTGGGTATGCTATACCCCTTAATCATAGCTGGCTGTGCGGACTGGAATATTTTTTCTACTGCTCGATCTTTCGTCTCTCCCTGGAGTCCGGGATCATTCAGCCGTGCACCCTGAAGATTGGTGAGCCTATGTTTTAACTTTCTCTTTTTTACACGTTTACCAAAAAGAAAACATACTCTCTTATGTCCAGAAATGCCTATTCTAACTTCCTGGTTAAGATGTAAAGGCTTTGATCTCCAGCATGCGGAAAATCTCTGAATGCACAGGGAGGAGGCAAAATGCCGCCTCCACATCAGTTTTGGCTACGAGAGCATCTTTGCCACAAGAGCGAATCCACTCTACCACCATACCAAAGGAAGTATAGACTGCTGAACTCATCTCTGGACTTATGCCATCCCGCTTCCCCCTTTGGATATGAAAAATTATGAATTAAATCAAATTTATTTGGTTCTTTCTTGGGAATGTCTAAACAGGTTAGGAATTGGTGGGACCGTAACTGTTCCTGCCATTCAGCCTAGTGAAACTTCCTTTCTCAGTTTTTCTGACACCACCAGTGTATTGGTGCGCTGAAACCAAATTCCTGATGGGAACTGGGACAACATAAAACAGCATAAGGGTCCATTTACACGGAGTAAACACACGCTCATTTTGACAGAATACACGTATAAAGAATACACGTATAAAAATAAGACTCCCATTGACTTCAATGACATTTTTTACACATGTAAAAAAAAATGCATCAGAAAACACGTCACGTTTTCATATTACTTATTAATTACTTATTGTAAAACCAGGTCTGAGATGGTCCAAGAGAGGTGTCCACCATGAATGATTGGTTTGAGCAGGCAGCCAGGAAGACATCAAGCAGGACTCCATCACTGGTTACAGGTCAAAGTCCACAGATACCTTTGACCTGCTGCAACCAGTCAGAATCACAGCAGACATGAACCTCCCCCTGGAGCTTAGAGATGGCAGCCATAAGGTAGGGACTGTATGATCCAACTCTTCACCCACCACTATAGAAATGTTCTGGGGCCGTTAGTTTGTCCTCCTAATAACCCCTTCCCCTAGCAACTTCTGCCAGAAATACTCCCTCCTCTGGGAACTTTCCCATCCCTCCTGGTTGTATCATGTTTGCATACACCAAGGCTATGACTGGGTCTGGCCTTTCCTTTACTTTGGGGCAACAAACTATGAAACACACTAGTAATATACCTGGTGCTTTTTAAGACTCATCACGACCACACACCATTGTCCAGGCACATTAGAAAAGTGTTTAGCAAAGCATGAGCATCAGTTCTTTGTGGCACAAACTGATATTAAAGGGGTTGTCCAGTTTCTGCAAATAAATGTTATTGTTTGTAAACGTTTCTGTATTATTTCCTCTCTGCTTTCTAGATCTCTGCTTCCTGTCATTTCTTGTTTACTTCCAGTGGATAAAAAACCAATCCAGAGTCATGTGATGGAGACAGTTGCACAGTTAACAGATGTCTGATTACTGACCTGTGACTCTATACAAGCTGTGTTTAGAAGGAAACCAAGGCTCACAC
The DNA here is from genome assembly GCF_031893055.1 of Leptodactylus fuscus. Lineage (NCBI taxonomy): Eukaryota > Metazoa > Chordata > Amphibia > Anura > Leptodactylidae > Leptodactylus > Leptodactylus fuscus. The sequence goes on along the minus strand of NC_134266.1, from coordinate 138,874,208 downwards.
AGATGCTTCTAGCAATTCCAAGGTACAGTTTATTTGCCAATAGGGCTTCAGTATATGAAAGATATCCACCAGATAAACAAACATGAGAAAAGTAGTTGTTAGATCAAAAAGGGAATGTTTCGGACTGTAGTGGATCTTTCTCAAGCCAAATTTGATATTATGGAGTATTGTTGTAAAGGATAAGGTACATATGTACTCTCTCAATCTGCTGTCTGGTGGATCAGTGGATACAAGCATCTGTGTGTGCCGTGGTTTGGGTTAGAGAACCCTACCACATGTAGTACCACAAAAAAAACTAGAGCGCGGTACCATTGTTGTCTTGTTGTAAACAAGCTGTAAGCCTGTGTGCCCATCACATGACCATGGACTGATTTATATCCCCTGGAAGTAAGCAGAGTGAATGACAGCAAGCAGAGATCTAGAATAAATGGGAGGTATTGAAGTTCGTGGCGCCCTCCATCGGTAATGCTGGAATTCAATATGGTGCTGGCCCACCCTTAGCCTTGATGACAGCTTCCACTCTCGCATACATTCAATCAAGGGCTGGAAGGTTTCTTGGGGAATGGCAGCCCATTCTTCACGGAGTGCTGCACTGAGGAGAGGTATCGATGTAGGTCGGTGAGGCCTGGCACAAAGTCGGCGTTCTAAAACATCCCAAAGGTGTTCTATAGGATACAAGTCAGGACTCTGTGCAGGCCAGTCCATTACAGAGATGTTATTGTCGTGTAACCACTCCGCCACAGGCCGTGCAGTATGAACCGGTGCTTGATCGTGTTGAAAGATGCAATCGCCATCCCTGAATTGCTCTTCAACAGTGGGAAGCAAGAAGGTGTTTAAAACATCAATGTAGGCCTGTGCTGTGATAGTGCCACACAAAACAACAAGGGGTGCAAGCTTCCTCCATGAAAAACACGACCACACCATAACACCACCGCCTCTGAATTTTACTGTTGGCATTACACACGCTGGCAGATGACTTTCACTGGGCATTCACCATACACCCTGCCATCGGATCGCCACATTGTGTACTGTGATTCGTCACTCGACACAATGTTTTTCTACTGTTCAATCATCCAATGTTTTACGCTCCTTACACCAAGCGAGGCATTGTTTGGCATTGACCTGCGTGATGTGTGGCACCCAATCACCTGACCACGTTCGAAGTCCATGAGTTCCGCGGAGCGCCCCATTCTGCTCTCTCACGATGTCTAATGTCTACTGAGGTCACTGCTATGGAGTACCTGGCAGTAGGTGGCAGCACAATGCACCTACTATGAAACATGTTTTTTGGAGGTGTCTGGATACTTTTGATCACATAGTGTATGGTGTGTATGCTTTTTCTCCGCTTGTGAAAATGAAAAATTTGTGGAAAAAGTGACGTTTTAGTAATTTTTTCAGGTCCCAATGTTAAAAGCTGTGAAACAATTGTAGGATCAAAATAATCACCATACCCCTTGATAAATTCCTCAGGGGGTGTAGTTTCCAAAAATGTGTTCACTTTTGGGAGGTTACACCTGTACTGCTACTTTAGGGGCTCTGTAATAAGAAATGGAACCTGGAAACTTTTGCAGCAATATGTGCTTTCATATGCCCAGTTTTGCTCTTTCCTCTGGCACACAATCACGCGCCCAAACAGTAGTTTGCATCCACTAGTGGGGTATTTCCGTGCTCAGGAGACATTGCATAACAAATTGCGAGATGCATTTTTTCCTTTAAACGCTTGTAAATTTTTAAAGCTGAATGAATGTACTATTGGAGAAAAAATTAAATATCTAATTTTCATTTCCATGTTGTTTTAATCCCTTGGCAGGATTTGAACACCAGGACTCCAACACTGCAAGGCAGCAGTGCTAACCACTGAGCCACCGTATAAGCTCACTCCTTTCCCTACATGTGACAGCAGTGCAGTCGTCTCTCAAGAGTTAACTGTCTTTCACTCCTGAAGCTATTTCTGCATAACTCTGCCGCTTCTGCTCCACTGTCCATTCACTTTCTCTGGGTGTTAGCTTCTGGATCTGTGTTACTTGTTTACTGTTGGTGTTTTATCTTCTGGCTCCTGCTCCCTGACTTTGATTTTTGCCTGCCGATTCTGTACCTCCGCTCCCTCTTGTTGTGACCAGCGCTTGCCTTCTAGACCGCTACTTGTTGAGCTCCGATTTTGTACTGCATTGATCTCTTGATACCGAACCGGCCTCCTAACTATTCTTTTGTTTCATCTCTCTGTACTACCAGTGGCGTAACTAGGAATGGCAGGGCCCCGTGGCAAACTTTTGACATGGCCCCCCCCTGACCGGCACCGACCCCGAAGACCTCGACCGACCCACTCCTACGCATTCCTGCGCGCTTTATTATGCCCCATAGTGGCCCCTGCACACAGTATTATACCCCATAGTGGCCCCTGCACACAGTATTATACCCCATAATGGCCCCTGCACACACTATTATGTCCCTCAGTGGCCCCTCCACACAGTATTATCCCCCATAGTGGCCCCTGCACATATTATTATCCCCAATAGTGGCCCCTCCACACAGTATTATCCCCCCATAGTGGCCCCTGCACAGTATTATGCCCCACTGTGGACACCCATAAACAATTATTATACTTTGGGGTCTTTTCAGACCCCAGAGTATAATATTTGGAGACCCAGGGGAGAAAAACATAAAAAACCTCTGTTACTCACCTATCTCCTGGCTCCTACGCTGTCGGCCTCCAAAGTAGTCCATCTTCAATGACGCCAGACGACACATGACCCGGGACACAGGCCGGGGTCATGAGACGTCAGACGACTAGGCTGAAGCCTGCCCGGATCGTGGAGAGGTAAGTAACAGTGTTTTTTATGTTTCTTACCTCTCCTGGGCCGCCGATCATTATACTCGGGGGTCCGAAAAGACCCCCGAGTATAATGATAGCAGCGGTAGCGGCTGTCACCGGGCCCCTAATGTCCCGGGCCCTGTGGTAGCTGCGTCGGCTGCTACGGCCGTAGTTACGCCACTGTGTGCTACCTCTTGTGCCTGACTGAACTGTACAACTACGGGAATATTGACCTTTTGCCACCACCTGGAACTTGCTTGCTACTGCATCTTCTACTGCTTCTGATCCACCTTCAGCCTCTGCACGTGCTCAGGTGAGTGGTTTCGGATTTCTGGACCTGTTAGTACTTGTAGTACACTGTGCATCCTGTGCTCTCTGGGCGGCTGCTACTCTGGTCGAAGGAAGAAGACCATATCCACCGTCAGGGGCTCTGGTGAAAACCTCTGGAGGTTAGCTTCATCTCAGTTCGAGGGGCGCCGGACCCTCAGCACTATTTACCATGGTGTGCAGGGGTGCCTGGTTTCTAGAACTAATTATCTGTGTCCATACTGCATTTGGTTTGTGACAGTGGGGCATTACACATTTTGAAAATTGCGAGATTATCCAAATTTCCATCAAAATAAATGCAAAAAAAATTGATCAATGTTTACTACTAACATGATGTACAATGTGTCATGAAAAAACAATCTCATAATCATTTGGGTATGTTATAGCATTTCAAAGTTATAGCCACTTAAAGTGACACATTTCATTTTTGAAAAATGGGGCCTTAAGGTGTTTTTTTGGCCATGCTCTCAGGGGTTAATGTCACCTCTCCTTCCTTATAAATTGTCATGTTTGTTACAAATGTGTCAGTAAGTGCCCAAAACATGTTGTACTTTATAAATAAACAATTTACCTCTAGAACAGAATCCCGGTTGAGCCTCTTCTTTCTTCCTTGATGACTCATAAGGAAAATAGCCGGTATTTATTTTGATACTACTGAAAAATTTGAATTTATGATAAATTATTCCCATCTTAGAAGAAAATGTCTCTAAATGTAAATGGTTTTACTGATACTCAGTTTAATTGGGGAAATAATTTAAGCTGTCAACCCAAACATACTTTTCTTGTTGCATGGTTCTTTAACCAGATGCCGACCTAGCTCTGCAAGGACTAGATTGTGTAGCTGCTGAAAAAGAGAGCAGGCTTTTACTAGAACCAAACCAGGATCCTTACCAAGATCAGTTCTTATGGGCCCCACAAGAAATATATTTCTGCTAGATATACAGCAGCCATCACGCCTTCTTATTCAGATTCTAATGCCTGAGGAAGGGCTCTCGCAGCCTGAAATGTTGCTCTCGGCTCCTTGGTCTAACAATATCTACATCTGATAACATGGAATAAAATGAAACTAAGGCTCCGTTCTCACGGAGTAACACGACGCTCATTTAGACACGTAAACAAAAGCCTCCTATTGATTTCAATGTGTAGCATGCGTAAGCCAGCACCCATTGAAGTCAATGGGATCTGTTTTGATGTGTCTCACTCTGACACGTGTTTACGTGTCTAAATGAGCAGCGCGTTACTTCGTGAGAACGGAGCCTAACAAGCAAGTTCAACTACCTGGACCGCTGTCCAACCTTTAGAACAAGCTTCTGTTTAAATTGGTGGGCACCCATCTGCAAGCTAAGGAGAGTGATGCACACATGAATATTGTATGGAAATGAATGGCAGTCAAGTCTGGGAAGCTTCAATAGGTTCCCGGTCATCAAGCCAATTGGACTTCAGCCCTGGATCTTAATCCAGGTGCCTGTGATCTCCAGCAAAATGGTGCCTTGGTAAGCTCAGGCAGAAGTGGAATTATTAGAAGGGAAACACCTAAGAGCTTCCTTTATATTTTCCATTCCTTTTCAAGCTACTCCTAACTTTGACCCAAACAATGCAGCAAAAGGGATTCTACCATTTAAAACCTTTTTTTGTGGATAAGACGTCGGAATAGCCTTTAGAAAGGCTATTCGTCTCTTACCTGTAGACGTGGTCTCTGCTGCACCATTCTTTAGAAATACCGTTTTTTACCGGTATGCTAATGAGTTCTCTTGCAGCGATGAGGGCTGGCCACAGCGCTCAAACAGTGATGGGGCTGTCCCCACCGCTGCCAGAGAAGTGTCTCCAGCGCCGCCTCCTTCTTCGTCCACCGCATCATCTTCAATGTCTTCTTCCGGTGCAGGCTTGTAACTTCTAGCAGAGCAGACTGCGCAGGCGCACAGGCCACGGGAAAATGGCCGCTAACAATACTGTGCAAGCGGCCATTTTCCCGTGACCTGTGCGCCTGCGCAGTCTGCTCTGCCCAAGGCCTAGAAGTTATGAGCCTGCGCTGGAAGAAGACATTGCAGATGACGCTGCGGACAAAGAAGGAGGCGGAGGTTGGAGACACTTCTCTGGCAGTGGTGGCGACGCCCCCATTACTGTTTGAGCGCTGTGGCCCGCCCTCATTGCTGCAAGAGAACTAATTTGCATACCAGTAAAAACCGGTATTTCTAAGGAACGGCGCAGCGGAGACCACGTCTAAAGGTAAGAGACGAATAGCCTTTCTAAAGGCTATTCCGACGTCTTATCCACAAAAAAAAGGTTTTAATGGTAGAATCCCTTTAACCACTTCAGGCCATTTTCTTTGATTCAGGACCAGACACGTCAGTTTGGTACATGTGCTTATTAAGGTCTAAAAACTATTTTTCATTTTTGTGGCGCCTCAGCCTAAAGGGATTTTCTGGTCCCTAATGTACGTTTCATATTGATGAGCTATCCACAGAAAAGGTCATCAGTATCTAGTCTATTGGGGTTTGACACCCAGTCCACCACACAGATTAGCTGTGTTGGCAGCCTCCAGGTGCCAGTAGAAGCTGCTGCGGTGGATGGGAGGCATATCCAAATAATAGGAACTGCAGGTCCCCCAAACAACAGCTATACAGGGTACAGTGCTGCAGCTCTGCTACTATTACATAGATAGGAGCAGACGGCCTCTGTTACCTGTCCACTTCAGCAGCTTCCAGCACCTGGAGACTGCCAGAACAGCTGATTTGGGCAGGGTCTGGGTAACGAACCCCTACAGATTAGACGATCTATCTTATGAATAGATCATCAGTATGAAACTAGTATTATTGGCCAGAAAAAACCTCCTTAACCCTTACCCACAACAAATGAAGCATGGCAATATGTAATAATTTTATAGCTGAAAATATAAGTTTTACGTAACTGAAATTGGTTTCAAAAATAGAAATATATGAAAACATGTTAAATATCATCTCTTTCTAAACAAAACTGGCTGTATATGTATTACTGAATGAAATGAATTTCATGTATACTGAATACCATCCTCAGAGAATGTGCAATAAAGTACATAGAAAAGACTCATTTTGCGTGATGAATATTCCTCACAAGTAGCGTTCACTTAAGAAATAATCAGATCTCATCATGAATGAAAAAAACATGTTGACCAAATGCTTAACCAATCATTCCCTGGGTAGATTGCAAGTTAACACCTATAATTTAATTTGCCAAGAAACAGAGCAAGGAGTGAGAACTGGAGACCTCTAGAGCCCATTGCAGGAAGGAGGTTTCTGCTGGTCTGCTTGGAACAGGCAAAAGGCTTAAGAACTGGTAATCACTCAAGGAAATTAAATCCAGCTCTGCCAGGAATTCTCTCTCTCCTTAAGCATACATACTCTTTTTTTAAGGGAAGCGAAATTTACCTGTTACTGGAGGAAAGTTCAGATCTAGCACTTGCAGATTTCCTGCAACTAAAAGTATAGTGGGGATAGTTTATGAGAAGTATCCAGACAGCAAAGCTGAAGACGAGAAGACTTTCGATCATAGACTGAACTGTTCCCCCTGTTCATCTCCCTGTTTCGGGGATGATAATTTATTTATTTTATATAGCTGACAGTCCTTTCATCTGCTAAGATGCCTGGCGTTTTACACTATATTTGGACTATACTTTGTATTGCTGGATTTTTGTGCCATTTTACTAATGGAAGTTTTGTAAAAAATCATCTGAGATCAAGTTTTATTCAGAGGAAATTAAGTGGCAGAGAGAAGCGTGAGATGCAGAGAGAGATACTATCCATCTTGGGGTTACCTGGGAGACCCAGACCTGCTAATGGAGGCCAGTTCCCGTCATCAGCACCCTTGTTCATGTTGGATCTCTATCATGCTATGTGTAGTGAGGAAGAGGATGATGGAGGGCAAGGGATATCAAGGCCACTGTTCACTACACTGAGCACACAAAGTCCTCCACTGGGAGCAGTCATCAGTGAGGCTGATACTGTCATGAGTTTTGTCAATATGGGTAAGGACTACCTTTTCCTTTACACTATATTTAATATCTAGTTTATTTCTAATATATATATGACTTGCAACTATTCACAATCTTGAAATGTTCTGGTCTTCGCTGGTCATCAGTATATAAATATGACCAGAGATTATTTTAGAATTATCAATTAGTTGTAAAGTTTTATAAGTTTTCAATCTCCGTTATCTGTGGATGTGAATTGTCACATAAATGTCAAAAATACACAAATGACAACAATTGTGAATATATTTCATATACTTTTCAAATGATTTGAATTAATGTGATTTAATTTTAGCCATATCATTATTATTATTATTATACTATTGCATTTGTACTAGTTTATATAGCTGTAGTGTTGAAAATTGCACATACAGTATTCCTATGATGAACGTACATTATGGATGGGCGTAAATTCATGTTCCATATCATATACTTTTGTGATAGTAAAACATTAATCATAGAAACCTCACTCAATTTCTCTAAAATTATTATTGAATATATATTTTTTAAAGTATCCCCATATTGTAGGTGGGATATGTTTATTAGAGAATAGCCTCATGAATAGTGTAAATTTGTGAACAATATATTCTAGCCTTAAACTGGTTACACCAAATAGCATTTTCCCATACCCCCATATGCTTAGCTCTGCCCAGTGTGCATGTCTTCTGAATGTAGAGAGAGGAATAAGTTGTTGGCAGTGGCATATCTCCCTTAAGAACAAATTGATCAGACATGTTGAAATCCATCTGCCCAGTTCTTCAAAATCAATGGAATAGGACAAAACTAACCTAATGTGTTTGGTCAACCTTAACACTGCCAGTTCAGGAACTAAGTCAAATTTTATTATGTAAGGTTTTAGGAAAAAATACAGAAATTGTCATAAACATGGCAGACCATGGCTTTACTGGATTAATAATAGTGTATTGGTATTTTTCTTAAGCGCTGGAAGATTGGATGCTTCTTAAAGGTACACAGTTCTCCTTAATGCTCTTTCTGCACAACATATAATAGTTACTAGACACCGAAATAAAAACAACTCCAGCATTAAACATTAATATAATAATAAATAATATAATAAAGGCATAGTCTGACACTGCACTACTTCCCTTGCTCTCAGACAGACGGTCATAGTGTTCGATCTTACTGAGCACAATGTCTTTATTGAGTACAATACCAGATGTATAAATCCATATGGCGTTTTACCATGTGACAGTGACTAGATGTAGGGAAGCAGGTGATTTTGAGCTGTCTGTAAAAAAAAGTGTACCTTCAACCTCTATGCAGATACATTAATAGCATTTTATGTTCACTGCTCTAGACCCTCAGGAATGCAGACATTAACTCTTTCACTGCCCTAGACCACCAGGGATGCAGGCATTAACCCTATAACTCCTGTAGACTATCAGGGATACAGACATTGACCTTTTCATTGCTCTATACCTGTTGCCCCCAATTGTCCAGTTCTCTAAGTGCATAATGGATCACTTTCCACAGGTCCAAAATAGAGATGGGCGAACCGCTTGCTCACAAGCTGGGTTTAAACCCAGATATTCCAAATTGTTCAGCTTTTAACAAAGCCAAACAAATGGCGATTTGTCTCAGGCGAACTAAAGTGGCTGCCACTTTAGTGCAGGGAAAATACAGAAGAGACATGTGTCTTGTGACGCACAATGATGTTTTAGTACTACCTGACACACTCTCAGTCAATAAACATTGGGAGGTGTACACCATGCAGTGCTGATGTCATATATGCTATATAAGGATCTGCATATGTCGTCATGAGGTGTTTCAGTAAAGATGGATATAAGAGTACATCTGTGAGTCATCTTACTGCACAGGTTAGTAATAGAAATCAATAAATAGGAGTGAGGCATAGCTACTGCTGCTTGAGCCTGAGATTGCTGCATTTCTGTTATAATACAGACTTAGGGCGGGTTCACACCAGCGCCCGATCTCCACTTTGTGGGTTTCCGTCTTCTGCCGACAGGAGACGGAAACCCGACATTCAGTGTCTGACCATGAGCGCCCGTGAGCGTCTTCTGGTCTCTTCTGTGTTCCTCCTCTTCCTCCATAATGCATCATTTATTGCAGGGTCTTTCTGGACTGTCAGCGGTGTCTCCCTTATATTCTTCACTGACACAGATGCCTGGTAGTGCTGAGAAATCTGTTTCTTTAGTCTTCATCCTCGAATTGGTAAGATGGATGAAAACAGTTATCATTCTGTGCAGACAGAGGAGGAAGATTGTTGGTGTTGGAAGTAGTAGTGGCATGCGGTGTGGTACTTGTACTAGTAGTTGTTCTGGTAGAGGAGCATGGTTAAAATCTGCAGGTGGAATTTTGAGGGTGAGCATGGCCATGATGTGTCAAAAAAAGCAGGTAATATGATGACATTATTGATGATAGTTCCAGGATTCCAGATATTGCGCAGTCCCAACATCCAAAAAGTCTGCATGGGGCAGATGAAGGGGAAGTCCTGGGGTGGGGTGGGGTGGTGGGACATGATTCCAATGCTGCTGGTGTTGGTGGCAGAAACTACACACGGTCATCTTCTTTGTGGGATTTTTTTTGTACATTGATAAATGATAAATCCATAGTGATGTACAGGATCTATAAGAAGGAACTTAGCATTGGCTGTGCAGGAACAAATGTAGGAAGGACATCCTATATACTCACATGATACATACGTATTTGGTAAAATAGACTTGGCATTGGCAGTTACACCGTCTGGGGAACTGATCAAGACTGTTTAACTCCTGTTCCCCGTAATCTTTCTTGTAGGCAGACTACATCTACACCTAGCACATGGTCATTGTAACATCATAATCACCAACTATTTCTTCTACTCCTCCTCTTCCATGCCAATGTCAGTTATCCATAAGGGAATGTGTGTCCAGGAGACGGCAATATGTGTTCAGTCATCTGGCAGTTCTGCAACTTAACTCATGCCTGGTCATGCTGCTGGTGGTGCAGTCACTGCCATACAACTTAGTGGATTCCACTGCGTTTCTCCAAGTGATGGCATATGCTCAACCTCAAAGGAGGATACCTAGCTGCCATTATTTCTCTCTGATCTTTATATCTTCCAAGATGATGACAATGACAACTGACTAGCAGGGTGTATGCTTACACAGCAACAAGCATATTTTACCATCAAGCAGAGGTATGAGTACTGGATGACAAAAATGACAAAATGGAGGAATTCTTCCCTGCTTCCCAAAGGGATGAAAAAATTGAATCTTATCAGGATAGACTGTATTCTCAGTTTACCATAGCATTTAGGGAGACCACTACAAGTGTGTACCCAGCTGGCATCTGTCTGCTCCTAGTCCACACTCCACTCCCTCTGCCAATGCCACAGCTCCATGTGTCAGGAGGGGTAAAATCAGAATCGGAATCAGCAGCCAGGCCCAGGACAGTATCTGGGAGATGATTAATCAGAAATTATTCAGCTCACAGCACCAACTGGACCCACAGGCAACTGCCACCCACTGCCACTGTGACCAGAACCATCATATTATGCCCTGTTGCACTGCCACACATGTTGCCACTGCCACCAGTCAGTGAGACAGGAGCCACCCGAACCCGAAACAAAATAAATCTTCAGTGGTTCCCTCATAATTAATCCAGAAAATAAGTTATAAATCTATATGTGATCTACTGTAGTAAGTTACAGTATATGAATATATTGTTTCACATAGTATAATATTGATACCATAGTAACTTGCTGTTCCCAAGGACTATTGTAAATGTACTTTCTGCCAGAAATAGAAAATGACCAAGAGCCAATGTGTTATATTTACCTGAGTTTCTTATGCAAATAGAAACCCAAGCAGCATATTTTGGCATTTTAAGTCTATAATTTTCTTGTGGTGACTCTGGTTACGCTAAAGAACAGGTTACCACAATCCACCCACCCACATTCTTCCTGAGCAAGTGTTGAAAAACTGGAAAGATACTGGGAGAAATCTGAAAAAAAATATTCTTCTTGGCGATGTATTTGATCATAGATGGTATGCACAAAGGCACTGGTTAATGTAACAGCAGCTCAGGAGTGGGGGCTGTAGTAAGAACATCTTACTGGACTTCAAGTGTTTTTCTTACTATTTACAAGGTTACTGCATCTACTGTAACAGAATTGCTATGGTGTTGTCGCTTCGTTCTGTGCTAAGGAAAATCACTGTAAGGCCGGGGCCCCACGTGATGGAAACACCGCGATTTGCCCACTGTGGTTTATAGTAAGGGCAAAATGGATGGGATTCTAGAGAATCCCATGCCCACTTTGCAGGAAAATCCACAGTGCGGAGATGCAGCTATTTCCAAAACTGACACGGTTTTGGAAATCACAGCATGTCAATTTTACCTACGGAAATGCCAGCGGTTTCCTCATATGTATAATTGTAACTGAAAGCCTGTAGGGGAAATCTCTGCATACTTTCTGTCTAAAGCGCTGCAGGAAGAACCGCGATACGTTCCCGCCGAGATTTTTCCCGTAGCACCTTATTGCTGTGGGATGTCCCGTGGGGCCTTAGCCTAAAGAGGTTTATACACTACGAGCTCCAGTCACATTCACTTATAAATGTAACAGCCTACAGTGATCATTGTCACATTTATTACCATAAGTTGTCACCTCTCCATTGCTTAGGTAAAATGGTAAGTCACCACCAGGTTAAGGATTACAATGTTTGAAATCATCATAATAAACTCCATATATACTGGATGTATTTCACAGCTATTCTTGACATTGTAGTGCACAAATACGCTCAGAGGCCACGGTAAATACACATTACTTTTTAGAGATGCTCTGTTGACTGTGCAGACCAATAAAGTAAACTGAACTTACTTTGAGGTTACCTTAAGCAATCTGAGGTGGTATGCTTTATGATATGCGGTTTAGGGTAGGTTGACAGGGTTTTCTCTAGGTAAACGGAAACACACCATGATGAAAACCATACGAACCCCATTAAATTCAGCAGACACTGGGGGGGTCTGTAATATGACAGTCCAGCAACCACTGTCCTTTTTCGGGTTTATATCCAGAAAAGTGACATGCGGATGTTAACCTAACCATATATTACATAGTACTGTGTTGTGACTAGGCAAGGAAGAACCTGGTCAACTTCAATAATATGGCAGGCTGTGGAAACCACATGATGCTTAACTTTTGTTCACTTGTAACATAAAAACTAAAGCACAAACCAGTACACTACTACCAGCCTAAGACCACATTCACACAACAGAGTTTCAGCCGTGACCATATGCTGAAAGAGGGGCTCCTAGAAGTACAGATATCTGTATGGGACATATGTCGCTGAGAGGCAGGAATTCTTAGATGCATAAATATACTGCTAGTAGTCCCTCTCCTGGCATAAGGTGCAGGCTGGTAAATCCAGCCAACACATGGACTGAGTTTCATAGCTGAAACTTGGTTGTGTGAATGCACCCTAAATGTGAGACCATTACCTAAGGATATCCAATGTAATACAAAATGTATTGTTTAAGATATTAAGATGAAGATATAGGCAGTGTTCATATTAACACAGCCTCTATATCCATAACACTTGATAGAAAACAGAGTTCTGCATTGGGTGCTGTTGGTGTCTGTCATGAGACAGGTTCAGCATTGTCTTGTGATTTCTGCTGTAAACCAGGATATAGTTGTGAATGTAGCGGGTTTTCCATGCAAAAATTATTTAATTTATTTTACTTTTTTTTTTAAAAAAAAAAAGGTCTGTTAGTGCTATTAATGGGTTAACGAGTACTCCCAAATACCTTTAGCAGTGTTTTGAGTGATTTCTGTGTTTCTCTGGGAGCTCCAGGCATCTTCAGCATTTGTTTACATGGTGTAGCTTCCTCTGCTTCTATCCTACAACTACCATAATGCTTTGCTTCTTCCTCTTCCCTCTCATACTCATTCCCTTACACCCCCCTCCGTCTCCCTAGCAAGGTGGCCCGTTACTAGCCTTTCCCAACTAATTAACAGTCCAACCCACCACATCATACTGTTTTCCTGTTCCTCCTTTTTTTAAATGAGCCGGACCGATGTCACAGCTCCGGACTAGAAGCTAGAGAAGGTAGGTAAGTATTGTGTGCCAGTTTCCCAGGCACTAGGAGCTGGCACACTGAAGAAGAGGAGACAGCTTTCCCTAGATGACTTGTCGGGTCCAGATCCAGAGGAGATGGTAAGTACTAGAGATGAGCTAGTATATTCAATTGAATACCTCTGCCGCATAGTTATTGTAAAAAAAAAAGCGCCAGGGAAGGTGGGAGGGGAATCGAATGTTTACCGTGTGGTATTCGACCGAGTACACCAATAACTATGCAAAGGGAGGTATTTGATCGAATACTACTGTCAGGATACAGAGTCGCCGCGGTCTCCTTGCTGCGCGGCGCCTCCCCGGGAGACGTGTTAAGAGTTCTATTGGTTGTGCTTAGGTGATTAAAGGTTAAATCTTTTCCTTGCTCTCAGTACTCCATGCCATTAGTCATCATAGGTGTTGTGGGTGTGTTTTCTCTGCTGTTATTTAAACCCCACCCAGGCATGGATCCTTGCCAGCCATTCACTTAGTGTTTCCTGGTCTCCTGCTCTGTCAGATATCCTGTCTGTGTGTCTTTCAGTCTGTGTATTGGTTATTGTATACCCGGCTTTTATTTGACTATTCCTTGTCTTCTGATTTGGTACGTTCAGAAAATATCTATGAAATGCACCTAAGTCAAGGTAAATATTGTGCTAGGATATAGTGAAATGATAATGGGTAATAAAGAAGAGATGAACATAAAAATGTCACCTGTCTTGTAGTAGAACCAAGAGTAAGTAGGACCAATGTCCAAGCAATGGAGGCTCACAGCTACCTGCAATCAATACAATATATAATACTAAAGATAGGTACAAACAGAGAACTCAATGATGTAGTTGCTCGTCCTCTAGGGGGACCTTACCTCCGCTGAAACCAAGCCAAGCCCGCTGTAGATGTGTATATCCTGCGCCAAACAAGGAAAAGGCAGTCTGCCGTGGGAAGAGCGCGTCCATTTCCTTACTATGTTCCTCACAGTGGAAACTGACAGGTTAAATCTCTGAGACAACTTTTTGTATCCTTCCCCTGAACAACTATGTTGAACAATCTTTGTTTTCAGATCATTTGAGAGTTGTTTTGAGTAGCCCATGATGCCACTCTTCAGAGGAGATTCAAATAGGAGATCAACTTGCAATTGGCCACCTTAAATACCTTTTCTTATGATTGGATACATCTGGCTATGAAGTTCAAAGCTCACTGAGGTTACAAAACCAATTTTGTGCTTCAGTAAGTCAGTAAAAAGTAGTTAGGGGAATTCAAATCAATAAAATGATAAGGGTGCCCATACTTTTGCACCGGTCAAATTTTGGTTTAATGCATATTGCACATTTTCTGTTAGTACAATAAACCTCATTTCAATCCTGAAATATTACTGTGTCCATCAGTTATTAGATATATCAAACTGAAATGGCTGTTGCAAACACCAAAATATTTAGAACAAAAAATGATTAAGATTAATAGGGGTGCCCAAACTTTTTCATAGGACTGTATATATATATATTAAAAAGTTGGAGGGGGGGCATGGGGGACTTAGCCAGGAATTTATCCTGGTTAACCCCTTTAAGGCAAAGACCCCTCATAGGGGGTCAAAGGCAAACAGAGCAGTAGCAAAAAAAACACATAAAGGGTTTTTTATACACAGAGCTTTCACAAGAGTTTTCCTCTGCAGATTTTCTATCCTTTTACATAAAACACCAGCGTTTCTGTAGGTAGAATTTACAAAAGCACAATGGTTTTTGAAATTGCAGCATGAGGGGCAACACAGTGGCTCAGTGGTTAGCACTGCAGCCTTGCAGCGCTGGAGTCCTGAGTTTGAATCCTGCCAGGAACAACATCTGCAATAAGTTTGTATGTTCTCCCTGTGTTTGCGTGGATTTCCTCACATTCTACAAAGACATACTGATACTGGGCTCTCAATCTACATTTAAAAAGAAATTGCAGCATTTCCACTGCGGATATTTTTCTGCAATGTGTGGACAGGATTAGCCAGAATACCATCCACCTTGTACGTACTGTAAAACACTGTTTTTGCCACAGCGTTTTTACCGTTGCCAAATCATGTTGCTTTTGCACTGTGGGACTCGACCTCAAGGTGGTTTTTCTACAAACATAACTAGTTTTTACAAAACATAAGCAAATACATTTTGCTGAGTTTTAAGGATTTTATCTAACCAGTTTAGTGATGATAGTCTTTTATTGTGGTAGTTTGTCAAAAGATACAATCATGAATGTGGAACGTTCTACGTTTTGAGACTTGACAAAAACTCAGCCATGATTTCCTTATTATGTCTGGGTTATCTTCTTGGGCATGTAGTGTCCCTGTCTGATAAACTGTCCACAGTAAGGAAAGCAGGGCTTGGTTTCTGATAAATCCCTGATCATAGAAAGTTCCTGCATTCATAGTCATATACATTGAAAACTGACAAAAAAAATGTCAAGACTGATATGTTTGGAGAAAACTCAGCAACTGTTATTCATATTTGCAAAAATATTACATTTTTAATTGCCTACAAATCTAAATATGGATATGTGCATTTGAGTTCTGCATTATCCTTGGGGTCCATTCACATGGAGGAAAATGGTGAGGAATTTAGTGTGGAATTTTCCACGATGAAAAAATAGCCTCCCATTGATTTCAATGGGTTCTGCTAGCTTTTTTCCCCCACTAGTGGAATTTTCCGCTAGTGGTAGTGTGAACTAGCCTAAGGGTGCATTCACACTACCATTGTTAGTGCCCATTGTTCGCATCTGTTAGAAAACGTTAACATCCATCAGAAATCCATTAAAAATCCCATGGACCTCAATGCAATTTGATAATGCTGTCCATTAGTGTCCATTTTCACCGAATCCATCAGAAGTCTGTTATTTTAGCAGACATAATAACCCTCCACTTACACCACCATTGAAACCAATGAAACCATGTATATAAGACAAGCTGAGGCAAAGACACATCTGGAAGGCCTCATCGCCAACAACTATAAACGGCATAGGAGGTCCATCTGTCCCAGGAAATGCCTTTGGCGTTGGCAATCCAAAATTTCCAGAGTATGGTCTCCATCCCAATGCAGAGGGCTTAAAAAGTCTGGAGTCGTTGGTGTGGCCATATGCCCTAATGTCCACAGCCGCAAATTGATATTGGGCATCAGCAATGACCAT
The DNA here is from genome assembly GCF_031893055.1 of Leptodactylus fuscus. Taxonomy (NCBI): domain Eukaryota; kingdom Metazoa; phylum Chordata; class Amphibia; order Anura; family Leptodactylidae; genus Leptodactylus; species Leptodactylus fuscus. The sequence goes on along the minus strand of NC_134266.1, from coordinate 138,857,839 downwards.
CAGCATAATAGAAAAAAAAAACTTTGTAGTTTGCAGGCTTCTATATGCAGATGTCCATTCAATAAACTGCACCTTCTGTACACAATCTGGAAATTGCGTCTCATCCTAGAACTTGTCTGCAAATGTCATTGTTCTGTTGTTGGATGTGGAATAAATTTGCCATGAAGTAAATCCCACAGGACCTGGCAAGTATCATAGATGAGATAGGAGATTGTTTATTTGTGGAACTGGAAGTTTATTGAGGAGAAGCTTTTACCTGTTGCCAGAAACCTTTGAAAAAAAATAAATTAATTAACACAAATGTAAAATTTGGGATACATTAAAAAAAGGAATAATACAATCATTAAGAAAATAACACTGTTTAATAAAAGAACAAACTATTTAAAATAATGATTACATATTTCAAGATTAACCCTTTCCCGACATCCGCAGTGCTCTTCCGGCACCTCGGTCAAAGCTGACTGAGTTGCCATTTTCCTGGCTGCGCATGGGCGCCGCCATTTTCCTGGTAATCGCTGGCACCTGGAGAAAGCTCGTGAAGGCTCCCTGGCTTGTCATTACATTGCTTCTATAGCAGGCTATGCTACATAACCTGTAATAGAAGTGCTGGTACATTGCAATGCATTAGCATTGTAATGCATTGCATTGGTGATCAGACTCCCTGGGGTTCAAGACCCCTAGGGGGTCTAATAAATGCAAAAAAAAAAGTAAAAAAATATAATTTTTTTTTAAAAGTATTAAAAATTCAGATCACCCCCCTTTCCCTAGAACACATATAAAAGTAGTTAAATACTGTGAAACACATACATCCCTGTGTCTGAAATCGCCGGCTCTACAAATCTATAAAAATATTTTTCCTGTACGGTAAACGCGGTAGTGGGAAAAGTAGTCAAAACTGCCAAACCGCCGTTTTTACACTGTTTTGATTCTGATAAAAATTTGAATAAAAAGTGATCAAAGCAATAGCATTTCTAGAAATTGGTAGAACTAAAAAGTACACTTGGCCCCGCAAAAAAAGACGCCCTATGCATCCCCGTACACGGACGTATAAAAAACTTACGGCTGTCAGAATATGGCGACTTTTAGAAAAAAATTTTTTAACACAGTTTTGTATTTTTTTTAAGGGGTTAAAATGTAAATAAAACCATATAAATTTGGAATCCCTGGAATCATAACAAAACACAGAATAAAGGGGACATGTCATTTTTGCTGCACAGTGAACGCCGTAAAACCAAAGCCCGTAAGAAAGTCGCAGAAATGCATTTTTTCTTCAAATCTATCCAATTCTGAGTTTTTTCCCTGCTTCCCAGTACATTATACAGAATAATTAATGGTGGCATCATGAAAAAAAATTTGTCCTGCAAAGATCTCATATGGCTCTGGGAGCAGAGAAATAAAAAAGTTATGGGGTTTAGAAGGAGGGAAGTCAAAAACGAAAATCAAAAAATGCCATCGGCGGGAAGGGGTTAATAAAAAAATATATACATAAATTAATAAAATAATAAATTACTGCTTAGTAGCAGTGCAGGAAACATACACAGAGACTGGATCTCACTCAAATTTGCTATTTATTATTCATTATTATTAGTGTTGAGCAAGTAGTATTCAATCGCTTCGAATATTCGATGCGTTTAACCCCTTTGGTGTTTGGCCGATTACATGCATGCCCATGCCGGCGAGGTATTTGATCAAATACTACTCGCTCAACACTAATTATTATTATTCATTTGCAAGTGCATTAGACAATTACAAAGGCGCAAAGATAACAAAACCTTCTCGTCTGAGAACTAACTACAACCAAATGTTCCCTCTCTCTACAAGAGCTTGGCTACCAGACTCCTGGCTATTTAATGTTTATTATCCTGTATCTGTATTACTCTGCTGCTGTAACATACTGAAATTTCCCCACTGTGGGACTATTAAAGGATTATCTTATCTTAAATGGGTAGCATGCAGTTACCGTGTTGACAGGTACAGTTCACACAGGACAGTTTTCTCAGTGTAGTGCCACACCTAGTACACAGCCTATATCAGGCCTTAATTAGTCACCTGACCTACATGCTGTGGGTTTTTACCCAGTGCCGCACCTCCCATGAGGCGACCTGAAGCGAGCGCTTCAGGCGGCACTATGCCAGGGCCTCGGGGAGGGCGGCATTTTTGCTAACCTAAGCCAGTCCAGGACAAGCCGTCCTGGACTGGCTTATCACCGAGCGGTGGTTTGGGGAGGCCGCTGGAGCAGCGCTGCTCCAGCAGCCTCCCCTCACGCTCAGGCAGAGAGCAGGCAGTCTCCGGGCCTACTCTCTGCCGGCGAAAGTGGCTAAGCCCCGCCCCCTTCATTCGACCACGCCCCGATCCGCCGGCCACACCCCCGATCCGCCCCCTCCTCCCGGCGGGGGGGGCGGCTTTCTGCAGTTAGCCTCGGGCGGTGAAAGGAACAGGATCACCCCTGTTTTTACCATACACCCTGCAGCTGCCTGGCTGGAACATACCTGTTCTCCCAAACCACACCATTCACTTTCTCACTATATATATATATATATATATATATATATATATATATATATATATATATATATATATATATATATATATATATATATATACAGTCCTATGAAAAAGTTTGGGCACCCCTATTAATTTTAATCATTTTTAGTTCTAAATATTTTGGTGTTTGCAGCAGCCATTTCAGTTTGATATATCTAATAACTGATGGACACAGTAATATTTCAGGATTGAAATGAGGTTTATTGTACTAACAGAAAATGTGCAATATGCATTAAACCAAAATTTGACCGATGCAAAAGTATGGGCACCTCAACAGAAAAGTGACATTAATATTTAGTAGATCCTCCTTTTGCAGAGATAACAGCCTCTAGTCGCTTCCTGTAGCTTTTAATCAGTTCCTGGATCCTGGATGAAGGTATTTTGGACCATTCCTCTTTACAAAACAATTCAAGTTCAGTTAAGTTTGATGGTCACCGAGCATGGGCAGCCCGCTCTCAAATGATCTGAAAACAAAGATTGTTCAACATAGTTGTTCATGGGCAGAATACAAAAAGTTGTCTCAGAGATTTAACCTGTCAGTTTCAACTGTGAGGAACATAGTAAGGAAATGGAAGACCACAGGGACAGTTCTTGTTAAGCCCAGAAGTGGCAGGCCAAGAAAAATATCAGAAAGGCAGAGAAGAAGAATAGTGAGAACAGTCAAGGACAATCCACAGACCACCTCCAAAGAGCTGCAGCATCATCTTGCTGCAGATGGTGTCACTGTGCATCGGTCAACAATACAGCACACTTTGCACAAGGAGAAGCTGTATGGGAGATTGATGAGAAAGAAGCTGTTTCTGCAACCATGCCACAAACAGAGCCCCCTTAGGTATGTAAAAGCACATTTGGACAAGCCTGTGGACTGTTGAAACAAAGATTGAGTTGTTTGGTCATACAAAAAGGCGTTATGCATGGCGTCCAAAAAAAAAACAGCATTCCAAGAAAAACACTTGCTACCCACTGTAAAATTTGGTGGAAGTTCCATCATGCTTTGGGGCTGTGTGGCCAATGCCGACACCGGGAATCTTGTTAAAGTTGAGGGCCGCATGGATTCCACTCAGTATCAGCAGATTCTTGAGAATAATGTTCAAGAATCAGTGACGAAGTTGAAGTTACGCCGGGGATAGATATTTCAGCAAGACAATGATCCAAAAACACCGCTCCAAATCGACTCAGGCATTCATGCAGAGGAACAAGTACAATGTTCTGAAATGGCCATCCCAGTCCCCAGACCTGAATATCATTGAACATCTGTGGGATGATTTGAGAGCGGGCTGTCCATGCTCGGCGACCATCTAACTTAACTGAACTTGAATTGTTTTGTAAAGAGGAATGGTCCAAAATCCCTTCATCCAGGATCCAGGAACTGATTAAAAGCTACAGGAAGCGACTAGAGGATGTTATCTTTGCAAAAGGAGGATCTACTAAATATTAATGTCACTTTTCTGTTGAGGTGCCCATACTTTTGCACTGGTCAAATTTTGGTTTAATGCATATTGCACATTTTCTGTTAGTACAATAAACCTCATTTCAATCCTGAAATATTACTGTGTCCATCAGTTATTAGATATATCAAACTGAAATGGCTGCTGCAAACACCAAAATATTTAGAACTAAAAATGATTAAGATTAATAGGGGTGCCCAAACTTTTTCATAGGACTGTATATATATATATATATATATATATATATATATATTTATATCTCAAGCGCTGACGGGTGTGTAAGTGGGTGTCCTGCCTCCGGAGCCTAGATGACAGCCTCTAAAGAAGTTTGTCAAAGTTGGAAATTGTTATGCGCAGGTAGTAAGAGAACTTCTCCAGTTATCAGTGCAGGTCTGGATCCAGGCTGGAATACACTACGTGTCATACAGGCTCATGTGATTGGGTAAACCCAGAAGCACCACGTCATTTCTGCTGTGCAATTCTTTTAAACTTCATCTGAAGCCTGATCAGCAACAAAAAACAAAAAGAAGGGACTAAAGTACGGTATAATGCACAAAGCGGATGTTAAGTGATAACTTTGTGTTCGTTTTCCATATATTTTTAACGGATCTGTTTAAGGCTAAAAAATAGACACTTTAGCATCCATTAACGTCTGTTTATTGTCCTTGTTTTTTTCAATGGACCCTATCATAATGGAATCTCGACAGCAGTGGAAGGCTGTCTTACAGGACACATTCAATCTTTGTTTATCTATTATAGATACCATATAGGACTGCATGATCAGTATATGTTCTATGGATTCTGTGAGGCTGTGATTCTGGATTACATTATGTATGAAGTTTACCTCTAAGGTGGTGCAAGCATCACTTGTTAACCTATATAAATCAGTGCTATTTATGGTCTGCAGTTCCTGGCATGCTGCTCAACACATTTTGTCGACTTATTTTTGGCCTCCTCACATGTGATGTGGTTCATCACTGTAAAGCTCCTTTTTAATTTGGTGTCTGAAAAAATGTGAGGCCGGACTAGTAATTACAGACAATGTGTCATTTATAGTAGGGAAGAGCCGGCACAGTACACTTACAATGAAATCCGGGCAACATTTTAGTGAAAATACATTTTGCTGGCATTGTGTGGGAGGAATCTTCAGTACAGAAGAACCATTAAACAACTAGCTTTAAACTAGGAACAAAGTGCGACAAATGAAAAGTTTTCTTGCCTTTTCATATGTCAGAGGCCTTTAAGATCCATATCTGGCACAGTCATGTCGCCCTCAAGCAGAAGTTCCCCCTATTGTCTTAGGGGGCATTCACACGGAGGAAGTTGGCGCTGATTCTGGCACTATAACTCGCGGCAGAATCAGCGCTGAAAAAAATACTCCCATTGACTTTAATGGGTTCCGTTTTCCGCGCGCAACACATTGAAATAAATGGGAGGCTTTTTGTCCCATTGATTTCAATGGGTTCCACGTGGAAAATGGAACCTGTTGAAGTCAATGGGTGTCTTTCTTTCAGCTCTGATTCTGCTGCGAGTTATAGTGCCAGAATCAGCGCCAACTTCCTCCGTGTGAATGCCCCCTTAGCCTGCATATACACACCTGATGTCTTTCGTGTGATTTACTCACAGACTCACAGCAAATTCTAACTTCAAATGACTGTCACATCTATATTTTATTGTTAGTTTAGTAAATAGGATTTAGATTTATTTTCAAATGATATTGGAAGATGTCAATTTACAGGATTATATTTCACACATGACATTTTTATATTGAACAACATTAAAAATCCATTAATACAAAATCTATAAAATACTCAGTTTATGAAATGAAAAACAGAAGACTAAAACCATTTTGTTGAAGCGAACATTTGTTAATCATAATGATATTATAAGTAGATAGATTTTATATTTTCTATACATAACATTAATATTAGAGATGAGCGAACAGTAAAATGTTCGAGGTTTGATATTCGTTTTGAGTAGCCCCTCAATATTCGACTACTCGAATCGAATATCGACCCCTATTATAGTCTATGGGGGGAAAATGCTCGTTTCAGGGGTAGGCAACATTCGATCAAATTATACTGTAGTGCACTACAAGCGGACAGGCGCAGTCGGCTCTGCCCAGGCCCGATGCCTGGCAGAGTGAATTCAGAGCCGGAAGACGCTGCAGGGAAGCTGCACGGAGAAGACTTCTAAAGATAGGAGAAGAACCAGCGTTGATTGGCCGACTGTATAGCACTCGGCCAATCAATGCTGGTTCTGCATCAAACTTTTACATTCGAATAACGAGTGGTATTCGAGTACGAGTATTTCGAATACTGTAGTACTACTCGCTCATCTCTAATTAATATCAATTAATCAACTTCAATATCAATTTACACACTTCAATATTGCAATTGCAACACCAAGAAGGAAAAGTCTTGGAATTATGGAATCGATACATTTTAATTGTGTAAATATCAGAGAAAAATATTCAGACCTTGATTTATTCAGAGATAAGTATGGGCACCACTTACTCACAAGCACAGACACATACACACCTTTGTATGCAATCAATGACATTATTAATGGTTGTCTAAGGAATGATATGCCACACTGAATACACTTCAGTACACAAATCATCAAGATTGGCTTCTGACAGCTCCGTTTGCAATTGCCAACCAATAACATCCCAGAGGTGTTTGCTTGGAAATAAGTCTGGAGACACAGGCTATGGTAACACGTGTAGGCCACGCAGGCTGCTTGCAGTAGCACGACCAGCAGGCAATGGTGTTGTCCTGTTTAAAAACAGCTTCTGGGACACTATAGAGAAATGGCTGTACCATTGGTTCCCCAGCCAAAGCAATTTAATTCTGAGCTGCTAGTACAAGTGAAATAAAGAGTAGATTCCAGCTACCATACATTGTGCCACACCACACCATAATCCTGGCAGTACGACCAGGGTGACATTCCTTTGTAAAGGTCCCTTCATAGTGTTGCCCACTTGGTTTCCTGACCAATCTCAAGTTATCATTGCATCTAATTTAAAGTGGGACTTTATTTGATCCTCCATTGCCATCTTGTTATGCACCAGCATGGTGGCATGAAGTAATAGTAATGCTTGTGGCTTGATGACTGGCTTGTAGCCAAATGTCATGCAAACACCTTCTGATACTTTGTGTCAAAACCACTTTCCACCTTTAGGCTTGGGATGTGACATTACAGTTTGCGACAAGTGGCAGTACTGTGGGTCAGTGTATTGCCAAGGGGCCCTTAATACTTGATGGGGCAGTGGCGAGAGCTGTTATACTGTATATGGGTACTGATAGGCTCTTTGATTTGTCACTAGGGAGAAGTGCTGCATCATCTCTGATATTTATATTCGGGGACATGCTCACATTCATATAACAACAGGTAAAGCAAGAACAACAGCTCCCACATCTTGCACTAGGGCTATTGGGGTCCAGATGGGCAATGTGACATACAGGAAGAAATAGAGGAGGATGAGAAATTAGATCTTGCGCTGGTTCAAAGAAAAAAAAGTAAAAGAAAAAAAAAATCATCCGGGCTACCGCCCCCCTCCGGAGCGCCGCCTGAGGCGGGCACCTCACCTTGCCTCATTAGAGGTGCGGTGCTGGTAGAACCACAAACTGAGAAAAATTCTCCACAGAAGGCATCTTTGGCCTGAAGGTTAGAAGAAAGCAAAGCTGCACCCTATCTTCGAAAAAAGAAGTATAGGGGTACTCAGATAAAAAAGGCCTGCAGCTCACCAACCCTCTTTCCCGATGTAATGGCGAGGAGAAAAACGGTTTTATATGTTAGACCACCTGTCCTAACACACAAGACAGAAAAAAAAACACGCAAGGGGGAGGGCTCTAGGTCTACTTATAGGGAGCTAGGCTGCATTTTATTATGCTAATTAAAAATTCCGCCTGTCCTATTAGCACACAGGGGCAGAAAATACCCTGTATGTTGTGCTGCTGTTGGGGACGTAAGGGAATGTCCGTTACAAAGCAGCGCACCAGGAAAAAGATGGAAATAAATGGTGTAATATGGTGGGTGGGAAAGGTCTTCCTTCTAACCTTAGTAGACGTGAGAAAGAAATGTGGACTGACCTCAAAGTCAATGGCAATATGGTAATTAAAATGGCTGATAACAGGGAAGGTAGTTGTCATGAACGAAGGAGACGACAGGGCAGATGATAAATCTATAGGAGCTCAGATCATGACCCTACACAAAGGCCTTGTTAATTTGGGACTTATTCATCCTCCTTAATTACTCGATTTCCCATAGTAGCGTATTCTGCCACAGATGCATGTTAGAGAAATCTCTGAAGATGTGAGATTGTAATTCCCGTATGTAAGCTAATGGCAGATAGCAGAACGCGCTGACATTTCATTCCCTGCGTTCCCAGGTTGCATGTGGAGAGATGCAATGGAGTTGCTTCAGGTAGTTTATTTGTCTTTACCTTGAGAGATGATATGCCATACGGTCAAAACACAATTCCTTTCTCAGTTCTACAAGATGGTTGCTCAGTGGTTACAGACTGAATAACACATATCCAGGAAGAAGATGCAACAAGAAGGGAGGAGTAACAGAAACAGAGAATTATGGGAGAAAACTACTTAAAGAGCCCTTCACACGTTATCAATGTCTATGCACCAGCATTGCACAAGATATGAAACACACTGTATGAAAGTCAAACAATCAAGCATGAATGATACAATATGAACAAGAATCATTACTTCAGCAATACCCCTGCTGTAACAGCATACTCCCCGTCTGAAATCCTTGGATTTCACTACTTAACATAAATGTCCATCTGGTATATTCTGGAACCCTGAAAGACAAAATGCAAAAACAAGGAAAAATAACAATAACTGTGAACATGTATTCAGGAACAGTTGAAAATATTGAATGCGTCAAATGCACGGTATATCGCTGTTCCTGGGATAGTCCAGTGACGAGTCAACTGAGTCAATGTACTTGCAATGTTCTTTGCTTGACTCATTCCTCGACAGGTAACAGGAGGACAGTCTCAGATACAGGTCTGATGAATGTCTTGGAGTCACCTTGTCGTGTGATGGTTACTTCCACCTTACGGACTCTACCATCCTCGCTGGGAAAGATTTTTGAGATGAGTCCCATAGGCCATGCATTTCTTTCCACTTTCTGGTCCTTCATCAAAACGACATCTCCCACCTGTAAGTTAGGTTTAACCTGCTGCCACTTTCTTCGTCCTTGAAGAAGAGCCAAATACTCCTTTTTCCATCTGCTCCAGAAGCAATTGGCCAGATGCTGAACGTGTTTCCACTGTTTCCGATAGATGTTTCCAGATGAAAGTTCTTCAGGTGGACTAGGAACAGATCCGAGCTTCTGAGTGAGGAGAGTCGCTGGAGTAAGAATAGCAGGAGAATCCGGGTCCACAGATACGGGAACAAGAGGTCTAGAATTGACAATAGCGGAGACCTCGGTTAGGAAGGTAGTTAAAGTCTCATGGGTGAGCCTAGAGGAGTTTGAGTCCATAAGCATACAGTCCAGTATTTTACGGGTAATGCCTATCATCCTTTCCCATGATCCGCCCATATGAGATGCATGAGGAGGGTTAAAGATCCATGTACAACCGTTGTCGGCCAAGTAGTTCTGAACTGGCTCAGAGTTGATTTGCAGTTCTCTGCAAGCTCCTGTGAAGTTGGTTCCACAGTCGGATCTCAATTGCTTTACTGGTCCTCTGATGGCAAGAAAACGTCTTAAAGCATTGATAAAACTCGAAGTGTCCATGGATTCTATAACTTCAATGTGTATGGCGCGTACACTCATGCATGTAAATAACACTGCCCATCGTTTGCTCTCAGCATGACCACCTCTGGTTCTACGAGCAGAGACTGTCCATGGCCCAAAAACATCCAGACCAACGTAGGTAAATGGTGGCTCAGTGCTGGTCCTGTCAGCTGGCAAGTCAGACATTTGCTGTTGCTGCAACTTTCCTCTAGACTTGCGACATAGCACACAGTAGTGAATTAATCGAGCAATCTGCCTTTTTGCACCTACTATCCACAGGCCTGCAGCTCTTAAAGCTCCCTCAGTGAAATGTCTGCCCTGATGCTTGACTTTCTCATGATAATGCCGTATGAGCAATGTAGTAACATGGTGGTGAGCAGGAATAATGAGAGGATTCTTTTCAAATGTCTCTAACTCGGCCTTGTTCAGGCGACCACCTACCCTTAGCATACCATGTTCGTCAATCACTGGCTTTAAGTTGACAATAGGGCTGCTTTTAGGAATGTCCAGTTTGTCACGGAGACATTTCAGTTCCATGTGAAAGGCCCTCTGCTGTACATTACGTATCACTAACATCTCACTTAGTGTAATGTCTTCTGCAGAGAGGGGCTTGTGACAGATGTGCCAACCATGACATTCAGAGTTATCGTTCTTGGTGTGAAAACACTGTGCAATGTGAACTAACCTTGCGATGGTGCGTACAAGCTTCAGCCATCTAGAAAAGCGTTCAAAGCGGTGACAGTCAAGGCCGGACCTCCTTACAGACCTGGTGATGAGGGTACTCACTTCAGGACGAATCTCAGGATCATTGTCAGGATCTTGAAGATTGAAGACGTCTTGACCAGATGTTTCTTTTCCTTCGTTCAGCAAGAATTCTGGACCTGTTAACCAAGAGGATTTAGCAAAGGCACTGACCGATGATGGTCTGGTGGCACAATCTGCAGGGTTGAGATGAGATGGAACATAGTGCCACTGCTCAGGTTTAGAGGATTTCCTAATCCTTTCAACGCGGTTACTAACATAGACGTAGAAGCGTTTTGTCTGGTTGTTTATGTAACCCAGGACAACCTTGCTGTCTGTATAGAATTGAACATCGTCCACATGAATGTCCAGCTCATACTGTATAAAATCTGCGATCTCTACAGCCAGTACAGCGCCACAAAGTTCAAGCCTCGGGATCGTATGTTCAGGTTTAGGGGCTAGTTTAGCTTTCCCAAACAGAAATCCAACATGAGCTTTAGTGCGGTTGTCGATTACCTTCAAGTAGGCAACAGCTGCGATAGCCTCAGTCGATGCATCCGAGAATATGTGGACTTCCCTTCTCTGGCTTGTGGTGAGAGATGCTGGAGTGTAGCAACGTGGTATGTGAGTTCTGTCCAAGGCATGTAGGGATTCTTTCCAGGACTCCCACTTTGGCTGCTTGTCATGTGGCAGTGGAGCATCCCAGTCCTCAATTGTCTCTGAGAGCTGCCTAAGTAGGAATTTGCCCTGTACAGTCAATGGTGCTACAAATCCCAGTGGATCATACAGGCTATTCACCACTGAGAGAACTCCACGCTTAGTGAACGGCTTGTCTGCACAATTAACCTGGAAGCCAAGAGAATCGTTTAACAAGTCCCATCTCAAACCCAGACTTCTCTGCACCGGAGGATCGTCTATGCCTAGGTTTAAGTCTCTGAATTCTGTGGCATGATCGCTGGGCTGGAAAGCTTTCATGACAGCAATACTGTTGGAGGCTATTTTATGCAACCTCAGACAGGCTCTGGACAGCATACCTTGAGTCCTTCTCAGCAAGTCTATGGCTTCCTCAGCAGTGGGCAAGGACTTGAGTGCGTCGTCCACGTAGAAGTCTTTTTCAACAAAGTGACGAGCATCCTTTCCAAATTCTGATTCACCATCAGAAGCAGTCCTTCGTAGGCCATATGTTGCAACCGCAGGTGAAGGACTGTTGCCGAACACGTGCACTCTCATGCGGTATTCAATCATTTCCTTGTTGGTATCACTGTCTCTGTGCCACAGAAACCTCAGGTAATTCCGGTGGTCTTCTCGTACAATAAAACAATGGAACATTTGCTCAATGTCAGCTGTAATGGCAACTGGCTCCTTTCTGAATCTCATTAGCACCCCTACCAGGTTGTTGGTCAGGTTTGGACCCATGAGGAGAACGTCATTCAGAGATACGCCATGATGTTTGGCACTTGAGTCGAATACCACCCTGATCTGCTTGGGTTTTCGTGGGTGATATACTCCAAAGGAAGGAAGATACCAGCATTCTTCATGCTCTTGCAGAGGTGGAGCTGGCTCTGCGTGATTGTTACGGAATATCCTTTCCATGAATGCCACAAAGTGATCTCTCATCTCAGGCTTGTTTCTCAGCGTACGTTGCAAGGAGATGAATCTAGATAATGCTTGTTCCCGGTTGTCAGGAAGTCTGGCCCTCCCAGTCCGAAAGGGTAAGGGTGCAACCCAATGGTTAGATTGATCCTTGAAGCATTCACTGTCCATTATTTTGATAAAGTCTTTATCTTCCATGGATAAAGCTACTCTGTTGTCGTCTTGTGTTATGTGAAACACTGTGGCTCCTAAGTCGTCATAAGGTGTAGGGACGATGTCTGGTGCCCTTTTTAAGTTAGGAAGATGTTCCTTTGCCTCATAGTGATGAAGGCATGGCTTAAAGTAGGTTGTGCGTCCATTGTTGAGCACAAAGGTTTTAAAGGAGTTCACTTGAGATGACATGAGACTCTTATCCTGACATACATTGCCAATGATTACCCAACCTAAGTCAAGTCTTTGTGCATATGGGGCATCATGTGGACCATTGCATTGTTGGCGTACCTTATGTACTCTGAGAATGTCTCTTCCGAGCAAGAGCAGGATGTCAGCATTCACATCCATAGGAGGAATCTCCTTAGCCAGGTGTCTCAAGTGGGAATGATGCGATGCAGCTTCCGGCGTAGGAATTTCTTCCCTATCATCAGGCATCTGGTCACATTCAATTAACGTTGGTAGGGATATGTGAATATTCCTGTTAATTGGAGAGATAACGTATCCAGTGGCTCTCCTGCCAGAAGTCTCTATGCGACCAGAACAAGTGTTAAGAGTGTATGGTATTGCTTCTCCTTCTATACCGAAGATCTCGAAGAACTTAGGCTTTGCTAGAGACCTGTTGCTTTGTTCGTCTATTATGGCATACATCCTTATGGCCTTTTCAGATTGCCCTTCTGGGTAGACATTCACCAAGCACACCTTGGCACAGCACTTGGGACCATTATCCTTGCCACATACTTCCATGCAGGAGGAGGAGACAGTGGTAGTAGCTGAAACTTGAGCCGATGGCTCCCCGCCATGCGCAGTGACGGCTTTAGATGCTGCTTGAGGATGTGAGTTGTCAGATGAAGAAGTAGGATGCATGGCTGCGACATGTTTGTCGCTACTGCATTCAGTACACTTGATGACAGCCTTACAGTCCTTAGCAAAATGTTTTGAAGAAGCACAACACTTGTAACACACTCCTAGCTCCTTGAGCATGTCTCTGCGTTCTTGCAAAGTCTTTGCCCTAAGTCCTCTACACTCTTTCAGGGGATGAGGCCTTTTGTGGATAGGGCACGTACTATTAGGGTCTTTATCTTTAAGGACAGGAGTGTCCTGTTTGGTGGTGCAGGGTGCAGTGATTGGGACATCTGTCTTCCTAACAGATACTGTTCCCCTTAAGTCTCTACGTTTGCTTGTTTCATACCTTGAACATGATGATGAAGCTGGTAGAGAGGATTCTGTGAAGTCAAAGCTGGGATCATTCTTTTTCCGAGCTTGGTCACTGATAAATCTGGAAAAATAAGAGAAAGGAGGGAAGGACACATTGTGGTCTCTTTTGTATCTGGAACCTAGGTCGGCCCATTTTTCTTGCATGCCATATGGTAGTTTGGATACCACTGGATTAACACCATGAGATGTGTCAAGGTAACTCAGACCTGACAGACGTGGGTCCATTTTGGCTAACTCTAATTCCTTTAGTAGGTCGCTCAGATCTTGAAGCTTGCGGCTGTCCTTGTTGGTGATTTTTGGGAACATATGAAGTCTCTTAAATAAGGCACTTTCTATAGCTTCAGAACTGCCATAAGTCTGTTCAAGTCTCTCCCATGCCGCAGCAAGACCTTCCTCTGAGTGGCCCGCATGAACTGCTCTCAATGTCTTTATACGTTCTGCAGAATCTGGGCCTAACCAGTTAACAAGCAAGTCAAGTTTTTCTTTGGCGGTGAGGTTAAGATCACTGATCACTGCTTCAAAGGTGGATTTCCAGGCTCTATAATTCTCAGCATGGTCATCGAACTTTGAGAGACTATTGTTTATCAGCTCCCTGCGTATCATATATCTGGCAAAGTCCGACATGTCTGATCTCCCACCTTGTGTCACCAGATTAACTTGTGATATCCCTGGGACGTATAAATTCTCTGGCATATGGGGTCGAGATGAATCGGGGTGAAATGATGTAGCATAAGGGTTGAGCTGTGGTTTAGTTTCTGGAGGATCTGCATGTGTGATGCTGGAAATTACCTTGCTCTGGATAGGTGGCATCATCTGATGCTTCACAGGTACAGCCATGTAGTCGGTTTGGAGTGGTGCTGGTGCATGTAACTTAGCAGGCGGTGCAGGAGATGATTGCTTCAGCACATAATTGGCAGTGCGGTCAGCTGGGTCTTCCACTTCTGCAGGGATGGAGCAGTCTAGGTCGGCGTCTTGATCTAATGCTTGTTCAAGAACCTTTAGCTTGGCTAAGGCAGCTGCTTCCTCCCTTTCCATTTGGAGAATTTTTAGTTGAGCTTCTGTCTCTGCTTGCCTTTGCGCCATTTCTGCTTCCTTCTTCGCCATTTCAGCTTTTGCCTCTGCTTGCCTTTGCGCCATTTCTGCTTCCTTCTTCGCCATTTCAGCTTTTGCCTCTGCTTGCCTTTGCGCCATTTCTGCTTCCTTCTTCGCCATTTCAGCTTTTGCCTCTGCTTGCCTTTGCGCCATTTCTGCTTCCTTCTCAGCAAAGGACCGTCTGACACTGGCCTCCTCTGCGTCAGCACGGATCTCAATAAGCTTATCGTGTAATGCTGACCTTCTGGAACGAGAGGATCTGGAGGATGACAGCGTATGTTTGGATGAAGTAGACCGATGGGACCTTACTTCTTGTAGGTGTGCGATGCGGAGTTCTGCCTTATCTCTGGCGTTTTTCACTGCGGCATCTTTCGTTTGGAATAGGTTCTCCCTCTCAGTTAGCTCTGCTATAGCATCATCAAAATCAGCGTTACTCAGGAATGTGACGTATTTTGCAGACAGTCGCTGATGGCGTTCATAGGCGGCAGATAAGCGGTTTAGTGTGGTGACCAATTTTGCTGCGTCACTGTCATGGCGTGAGAGCGCTGCTATATAGTGTTCAGTTCTTCGCCATAATTCATCAAGATTATCACAGAACTCTTCTTTAGTTATTTCAAAGTTCTCTCTAATCTTTTGCGTGGGTTTACTGACACGTTTTAATCGCTCAATTTGTACATCCTGAAACATGGAGTCTGTTTCCTGCACATCTGAGTCCCTGATAGCAGGATGCACTGTCCCAGATGCAGTGACAGGGGAATCCACATAGCTCCTTGTGGACATGGTGCCTTTGTGTGGAAAATGTCAATAAAGATGGCGCTGCCCCTTATTTCACTGTGGTGAGGAGAACATGTGCTCAAGATGGAGGACAGCTTTGAGCTCACCTGCAGGCTGTGTGGCGTGCTGCAGATTATGCTGTATTCTCACTGTGCTTGCTTGCAGGCTGTCTGTAGATCCTGCAGGAGCTGCAGATATAGCTTGTTTTAACTAGAAAGCTGTGTTTTGACTATTCTGCCACAGATGCATGTTAGAGAAATCTCTGAAGATGTGAGATTGTAATTCCCGTATGTAAGCTAATGGCAGATAGCAGAACGCGCTGACATTTCATTCCCTGCGTTCCCAGGTTGCATGTGGAGAGATGCAATGGAGTTGCTTCAGGTAGTTTATTTGTCTTTACCTTGAGAGATGATATGCCATACGGTCAAAACACAATTCCTTTCTCAGTTCTACAAGATGGTTGCTCAGTGGTTACAGACTGAATAACACATATCCAGGAAGAAGATGCAACAAGAAGGGAGGAGTAACAGAAACAGAGAATTATGGGAGAAAACTACTTAAAGAGCCCTTCACACGTTATCAATGTCTATGCACCAGCATTGCACAAGATATGAAACACACTGTATGAAAGTCAAACAATCAAGCATGAATGATACAATATGAACAAGAATCATTACTTCAGCAATACCCCTGCTGTAACAGCATATAGCGAGTCTAGTGAAGATCGCTGATCTCCGACATCTGGACTTCCATCATTGACCTTTCTCTCATGCTTAGTGCCCTCAGTATGGTGACGTTATTATACACAGCATCACACACGACTTACCTATGTTGGCTGCAGCCCCTGAATAATGGGGGGAGGGGTCGCTCTGTAAAGGACACTTTATCTCCCAGGTTATTTCCGATGCCATCACCCTGCTTGCCACTTCTTAAAGGGTTCTCCCATGTGCAGAACTATTTTTAATTTTGTAGATAAGTAAAAGTTAAACATTTTTGCAACTGGAAGTAATTAAATATTTTGCAGAGTTTTAAAGATTTTCTCTAAATATCTTAGGGTCACAGTCTTGTCTTGATCGGTTGCCAGCGGATACGACCATGAATGCAGGAACTTTCAAAAATCAGATCAGCCATGATTTCGTTATTGTGGTGGGTTTATCTTCTCATACATGTAGTGTCCTCCTGATAACCACCATGATGTCCTTATTGTGGTCAGGTTATCTTCTCTTACATGCAGTGTCCCCTCCTGATAACCAGCCATAATGTTCTTATTGTGGTCAGGTTATCTTCTCATACATGTAGTGCCCCCTCCTGATAACCAGCCATGATGTCCTTATTATGGTCAGGTTATCTTCTCATACATGTAGTGCCCCCTCCTGATAACCAGCCATGATGTCCTTATTATGGTCAGGTTATCTTCTCATACATGTAGTGCCCCCTCCTGATAACCAGACATGATGTCCTTATTGTGACCGGGATATCTTCTCATACATGTAGTGTCCTCCTGATAATCAGCCATAATGTCCTTATTGTGGTCAGGTTATCTTCTCATACATGAAGTGTCCTCCTGGTAACCACCCATGATGTCCTTATTGTACCGTATTTTGCGGACTATAAGGCGCATTACCCATGAGCGCCTTATAGTCCTGCCTAGGTCCATATATAAGGCGCACCGGACTACAAGGCGCAGCGCTGTCCGGTGCGCCTTATATGATTGAAAGCGGCGGCCGGCAGACTTTGCCGGCGGCCGCTTAACCCCCCGCGTGCCAGCCGCTTCTATTCATTTCAATGGCACGCTTCCATTGAAATGAATGGAAGCGCTCGGCACACGAGGAGTTAAAGGGATTCTACCTTTAAAAGAACTTCCTTCTTGATCACGTCGGAATAATCTCCTTACCTTTTTACCATAGCCAGCGCCGCCTTCTTCCGCAGCTCCGTCTCTGTCTTCTTTGGGCCTCATGGATGACGCATGCGCAGTCGGCTCTAACAGGCTCTCGCAGCCAGAGCCGACTGCGCATGCGTCATCCATGAGGCCCAAAGAAGACGACACGGAAGGCGCGAACACAGCTCAGGGAGAAGGCGGCGCTGGCTATGGGAAAGGTAAGAGAAGAATAGTCTTTTAAGGGTATTCCGACGTGGTTAGGGGGAAGAGGTTCTTTTAATGGTAGAATCTAGAGTTGAGCGAGTACTGTTCGGATCGGCTGATCCGAACAGTACTCGCTCATCTCTAGTAGAATCTCTTTAAGCAGCGGCCGCCGGCAAAGTCTGCATGCCGCTTCCATACATTACAATGAGAGCGCGCTATTCAAATAGTTAGAGATGAACGAATACTATTTGAATAGTGCGCTCCCATTGCACTGTATGGAAGCGGCATGGAGACTTTGCCGGCGGCCGCCGCTTAACTCCTCGCGTGCCGCCGCTTAACTCCTCGCGTGCCTCTGCTTCAAGCCTTATATAAGGCGCACCGGACTATAAGGCGCACTTTCGATTTCTGAGGAAATCGAAGTATTTTATGTGCGCCTTATAGTCCGGAAAATACGGTAGTCAGGTTATCTTCTCATATATGTAGTGTCCCTCCTGATAACCAACCATGATGTCCTTATTGTGGTCAGGTAATCTTCTCTTACATGCAGTGTTTCCTCCTGATAACCAGCCATGATGTCCTCAATGTTGTCAGGTTATCTTCTCATACATGTAGTGTCCTCCTGATATCCAGCCATGATGTCCTTATTGTGGTCAGGTTATCTTCTCGTACATGTAGTGTCCACCTGATACCCAGTCATGATGTCCTTATTGTAGTCAGGTTATTTTCTCATACATGTTGTGTCCCTTTCTGATAACCAGCCATGATGTCCTTATTGTGGTTGGGTTATCTTCTCATACATGTAGTGTCCTCCTGATAACCAGCCATGATGTCCTTATTGTGGTTGGGTTATCTTCTCATACATGTAGTGTTCTCCTGATAACCAGCCATGATGTCCTTATTCTGGTCAGGTTATCTTCTCATACATGTAGTGTCATCCTGAGAACTAGCCATGATGTCCTTATTCTGGTCAGGTTATCTGACTATTACTGCGTAGGTTCAATAAGATGGGACTATTACTGCATAGGGGCAATAAGAGGGGACTATTACTGCGTAGAAGCAATAAGATGGGACTATTACTGCATAGGGGCAATAAGAGGGGACTATTACTGCGTAGGAGCAATAAGAGGGGGCTATTACTGCGTAGGGGCAAT
Source organism: Leptodactylus fuscus (assembly GCF_031893055.1). Taxonomy (NCBI): domain Eukaryota; kingdom Metazoa; phylum Chordata; class Amphibia; order Anura; family Leptodactylidae; genus Leptodactylus; species Leptodactylus fuscus. The sequence goes on along the minus strand of NC_134266.1, from coordinate 138,839,225 downwards.
AAGAGAAGACTATTACTACGTAGGGGCAATAAGAGGGAGCTATGACTGTGTAGGGCAAATAAGAGGGGAATATTACTGCATAGGGGCAATAAGAGAGGACTATTACTGCATAGGGGCAATAAGAGAGGATTATTCTTGCGTAGGGGCAATAAGAGGGAGCTATTACTACGTAGGGGCAATAAGAGGGGACTATTACTATGTAGGGGAAATAAGTGGGGACTATTACTGCGCAGGGGCAATAAGAGAGGACTATTACTGCGTAGGGGCAATAAGAGAGGACTATTACTCTGTAGGAGCAATAAGAGAGGACTATTACTGTGTAGGGGCAATAAGAGAGGACTATTACTGCGTAGAGGCAATAAGATGGGACTATTACTGCGTAGGGGCAATAAGAGTGGATTATTACTGTGTAGGGGCAATAAGAGGGGGCTATTACTACGTAGGGACAATAAGAGGGAGCTATTACTGTGTAGGGGAAATAAGAGGGGACTATTTCTGTGTAGGGGAAATAAGAGGGAAATATTACTGCGTAGGGGCAATAAGAGAGGACTATTACTGCGTAGGGGCAATAAGAGGGGACTATTTCTGTGTAGGCGGAATAAGAGGAGGCTATTACTGCGTAGGGGCAATAAGAGGGGACTATTACTATGTAGGGAAAATTAGTGGGGACTATTACTGTGTAGGAGTGATAAGAGAGGACTATTATTGTGTAGGGGCAATAAGAGAGGACTATTACTGCGTAGGGGCAATAAGATGGGACTATTACTGCATAGGGGCAATAAGAGGGGACTATTACTGCGTAGGGGCAATAAGAGGGGATTATTACTGCATAGGGGCAATAAGAGGGGGCTATTACTAAGTAGGGACAATAAGAGGGAGCTATTACTGTGTAGGGGAAATAAGAGGGAACTATTTCTGTGTGGGGGAAATAAGAGGGGAATATTACTTTGTAGGGGCAATAAGAGAGGACTATTACTGCGTAGGGGCAATAAGAGAGGATTATTCCTGCGTAGGGGCAATAAGAGGGGATTATTCCTGCATAGGGGCAATAAGAGGGAGCTATTACTGTGTAGGGGCAATACGAGAGGATTATTCCTGCGTAGGGGCAAAAAGAGGGAGCTATTACTACGTAAGGGCAATAAGAGGGGACTATTACTGTGTAGGGGAAATAAGTGGGGACTATTACTGCGTAGGGGCAATAAGAGAGGACTAATACTGCGTAGGGGCAATAAGATGGGACTATCACTGCAAAGGGGCAATAAGAGGGGACTATTACTACGTAGGGGCAATAAGAGGGGACTATTAACGCGTAGGCGCAATAAGAGGGGACTATTACTGCGTAGAGGCAATAAGAGAGGACTATTACTACATAGGGGCAATAAGAGGGGACTATTACTATGTAGGCGCAATAAGAGGGGACTATCACTGTGTAGCGGCAATAAGCGGGGACTATTGATGCGCAGCGGCAATAAGAGGGGACTATTACTGCATAGGGGCAATAAGAGGGGGCTATTACTGCATAAGGGCAATATGATGGGTCTATTATATATTGCCATGTATCCTTATAGACTCCGCCCCCTGTGTCCTCCTGTGTCCTCCTGGTTATCAGGAGGGGGCACTACATGTATGAGAAGATAACCTGACCACAATAAGGACATCATGGCTGGTTATCAGGAGGGGACACTACATGTATGAGAAGATAACCCAACCACAATAACGACATCATGGATGGTTATCAGGAGAACACTACATGTATGAGAAGATACCCCAACCACAATAAGGACATCATGGCTGGTTATGAGGAGGACACTACATGTATGAGAAGATAACCTGACCACAATAAGAACATTATGGCTGGTTATCAGGAGGGCACTACATGTATGAGAAGATAACCCGACCACAATAACGAAATCATGGCTGATCTTCTGATTTTAGAAAGCTCCTGCATTCATGGTCGTATCCTCTGGCATCTGATCAAGACAACAAGACTGTGACCCTAAGATATTTAGAGAAAATCTTTAAAACTTTGCAAAATGTTTAATTACTTCTAGTTGCAAATTTTTTTTAACTTTTTTACTTATCTACAAATTTAAAAATAGTTCTGTACATGGGAGACCCCTTTAAGAAGTGGCAAGCAGGGTAATGGCATCGGAAATAACCTGGGAGATAAAGTGTACTTTACAGAGCGACCCCCCCATTATTCAGGGGCTGCCGCCATTACTCAGGGGCTGCGTATAATATCATCACCATACTGAGGGCACTAAGCAGGAGAGAAAGGTCAATGATGGAAGTCCAGATGTCGGAGAGGAGCGATCCTCACTAGACTCGCTACTATGGGAAATTGAGTAATTAAGGAGGATGAATAAGTCCCAAATTAACAAGGCCTTTGTGTAGGGTCATGATCTGAGCTCCTATAGATTTATCATCTGCCCTGTCGTCTCCTTCGTTCATGACAACTACCTTCCCTGTTATCAGCCATTTTAATTACCATATTGCCATTGACTTTGAGGTCAGTCCACATTTCTTTCTCACGTCTACTAAGGTTAGAAGGAAAACCTTTCCCATCCACCATATTACACCATTTATTTCCATCTTTTTCCTGGTGCGCTGCATTGTAACGGACATTCCCTTACGTCCCCAACAGCAGCACAACATACAGGGTATTTTCTTTTTTTTTTTTTTTTTTTTAAATGTAGATTGTGAGCCCCACATAGAGCTCACAATATACATTTTTTCCTATCAGTATGTCTTTGGAATATGGGATGGAAATCCATGCAAACATGGGGAGAACATACAAACTCCTTGCAGATGTTTTTTTGCCCTTGGCGGGATTTGAACACCAGGACTCCAGCACTGCAAGGCTACAGTGCTAACCACTGAGCCACCGTGTGGCCCCTTATGGGGTATTTTCTGTCCCTGTGTGCTAATAGGACAGGCGGAATTTTTAATTAGCATAATAAAATGCAGCCTAGCTCCCTATAAGTAGACCTAGAGCCCTCCCCCTTGCGTGTTTTTTTTTCTGTCCTGTGTGTTAGGACAGGTGGTCTAACGTATAAAACCGTTTTTCTCCACGCCATTACATCGGGAAAGAGGGTTGGCGAGCTGCAGGCCTTTTCATCTGAGTACCCCTTTACTTCTTTTTTTGAAGATAGGGTGCAGCTTCGCTTTCTTCTAACCTTCAGGCCAAAGGTGCCTTCTGTGGAGAATTTGAAGAAGAAAGACCGATGGATGCGAGGATAAACTGCGCTACTCTCTTGAGATAAAATACGTTCTTTATTCCGCTTTTCTTAAAAACACGACGCTACATACAGCGTTTCGGGGGATTCCCCTTTCTCAAGTGTTACAGAAACACACAATGTACAGACACAAAGTCAGGAGCAGGGATCAGGAGCAGAAGCTTCCCTGCTGGGGTATGGTTGTGATACTTGTGATACACAGCGTGGAGTGAATCCACCACGTGTGTAACGCGGGCTTTTACCTGCTACGGTTTTACTCTTTTTTTTCTTCGAACCAGCGCAAGGAGAGCTGCTCTCCTTGTGCTGGTTCAGACGTCTACGTATTAGCGTAGGCGACGTGATGACTGCTGAGAGAAGAGGATCACGGAGGCAGCGGGAGCAGCAGCGAGATCAGTAAGCATAATAACATTTTTTTTTTTTGTTTTACAATAGGCTACTACCTGCTGGAGTATCTCTATTTACCAACCTCCCCGGACATGTTCATGATGCCCCCGCTTCCCCTTGTACTATAAGCCGCGGAGGCCGGCAGTGAACAGGCCTGGACCAGGCCACAATCCCACTGCCGCTATTATTATACTTGGGGGGGGTCTTTCCAGACCCCCAAGTATAATAATCAGAGCCCCAGGGGAGGGGAGGGAACATAATAAACAGTGTTAATCCTAGCAGGCTTCGGGCCTATATGGTAATGTCCAGACGTCACGTGGTTTGGGATATTACCATATAGGCCCAAAGCCTGCTACGATTAAAGAGGACCTTTCATGGGTTTGGGCTTTCACAATCTGTGCCCCTGGTGAAGAGCTAGTGGTGCCGGTACAGTAGCTCTTCACAGTCTGTCAGGAACGTCCTTCTTCCCAGCAGCGTCTATCACGCTGTAGTGTGTGAGCGGGGAGGAACGCCCCCTCCCCTCCTGATAATACTCGTCTATGGACGAGCACTGTGAGCAGAAGGAGGGGAGGTTCCTAATTTAAATATTTCTTGCTCAGCGAGTGTACCTCCCTATTATGTAGCTCTGACATCACCATGCACTCACATGTGTACATGCGGCCCAACAGTTGCACATCACTGCTTTAGCTGCCACAAAGCTATTGCCTTACATTAACATTATAAACCTTTGACAATAAACACAATTCTTAATACTTTAACATACCTAACTGTAAGGGCATAATGTGTTATCCAACAACAATACTTAGTTGCCTATATGCACTCATTATAGAATGGTATACATTTACATGGCATAATGTGTACTTAGCAATAATGACGTAAAGAAAACCGCATGGCTCCACTGCAACAACGGTAACTTTACTCAACAACAAATATCCAACAGTGGAAGTGCTGAACAGTTATTATTCCATTTATGTAAGAGGCTGGCAGACCCATTTTTTAAGAGTTTAGAGTCCTGGACTTTTTCAGGTAGACCCAATATTCTGAAGTTGGCTAGCCGTGCCTTGTTATCAGTTATCAGCCCATTGGTGTAATAGGTCTGTATTTTGTATATTTTGTTGATCAATACTTTGAGTAGCATCTATGTCGTAATGCAGCACAACCTAAGCTTCAATATCTGCAATAGTCAGAATATATCAGATTGTATCAAGCAGCAAGACCAAAGGGACTGCAGAAGTAACAGTTACGCTTAAGTCTGGATCTCGGGCAGGGTTGAAAGTAGCTTTTTTGATACCTGTGGCAAACTATAGAAGGGAACCCACCCCCACCCCCCCAAAAAAAAAAAAAAAAAAAAAAAAAGAAACCCAACACAGCTATCTTCAGATGAAAAAAAAAAATCACATTTTTCTCACCCAGACACAGTACATGACACTTCCCCCCATCACCCCCCCCCACCCACACACACACACACAGTATATGACCTCCCTTTCTCTTGCCCCCACACAGTATATGACCCCTTTTTTTCCGGTCCCCCACACATACATATAGATTTATTTCTATATAAATACAATTGCATTAATGTGCTGTTTTGTAGTCACTGCACACGTACATATAGCAGATGTTCCCACTAACTTGAAATGGCTTCAGTCATGAATCATTCCCCTTTAAGCCTGACCACTATGTACTCATATGCCAGTAATACTTTTATCCGTGTATATAAAGAAAAGTGGTTTAGTGTAGTGGTTTGTGTTTTGGTTTTAGTAATGTCCTGCTGCCTTTTAATAATCATTCTTAGGTTACAGAAACTGTTTTAGCTAAAAGTTTTCATGTGTTGAGCTATTGCATTTACTTTGGTAAAAGCTTTTCAACTAAGACATTAAAGCGGGTATATATTTTATTATCAGGATGTACTATGAACATTAAGATCAGTGGGTGTCCAGTTGCTTGGGAACACTATCACTTCCAGTTATAAACAGATCTTTTTTTTTGGAGGGGGGGTGGGGAGTAAGCATATATTGAAATACTGCACACATTGAAGATGCAGAAACCTACAAGTGCTTTGGACAGGCCCATTCTCGGCTTCAGTAGGGTTATGATGCTATAAATGTCTATCCCAGTAAAGATTAGAGATGAGCGAACAGTGTTCTATCGAACACATGTTCGATCGGATATCAGGGTGTTCGCAATGTTCGAATCGAATCGAACACCACGTGGTAAAGTGCGCCAAAATTCGATTCCCCTCCCACCTTCCCTGGCGCCTTTTTTGCACCAATAACAGCGCAGGGGAGGTGGGACAGGAACTACGACACTGGGGGCATTGAAAAAAATTGGAAAAAGTCATTGGCTGCCGAAATCAGGTGACCTCCATTTTAGACGAATAGTGGATTTCAAATCCGGGTCATATGAGAATGTGAACTTTGTGACTATGAGACAGGGATAGCTGTACAGGCAGGGATAGCTAGGGATAACCTTTATTTAGGGGGGAATGTTATTAAAAATAACTTTTTGGGGCTCTATCGGGTGTGTAATTGTGATTTTTGTGAGATAAACTTTTTCCCATAGGGATGCATTGGCCAGCGCTGATTGGCCGAATTCCGTACTCTGGCCAATCAGTGCTGGCCAATGCATTCTATTAGCTTGATGAAGCAGAGTGTGCACAAGGGTTCAAGCGCACCCTCGGCTCTGATGTAGCAGAGCCGAGGCTGCACAAGGGTTCAAGCGCACCCTCGGCTCTGATGTAGGAGAGCCGAGGGTGCACTTGAACCCTTGTGCACCCTCAGCTCTGCTACATCAGAGCCGAGGGTGCGCTTGAACCCTTGTGCACACTCTGCTTCATCAAGCTAATAGAATGCATTGGCCAGCGCTGATTGGCCAATGTATTCTATTAGCCTGATGAAGTAGAGCTGAATGTGTGTGCTAAGCACACACATTCAGCTCTACTTCATCGGGCTAATAGAATGCATTGGCCAGCGCTGATTGGCCAGAGTACGGAACTCGACCAATCAGCGCTGGCTCTGCTGGAGGAGGCGGAGTCTAAGATCGCTCCACACCAGTCTCCATTCAGGTCCGACCTTAGACTCCGCCTCCTCCGGCAGAGCCAGCGCTGATTGGCCGAAGGCTGGCCAATGCATTCCTATGCGAATGCAGAGACTTAGCAGTGCTGAGTCAGTTTTGCTCAACTACACATCTGATGCACACTCGGCACTGCTACATCAGATGTAGCAATCTGATGTAGCAGAGCCGAGGGTGCACTAGAACCCCTGTGCAAACTCAGTTCACGCTAATAGAATGCATTGGCCAGCGCTGATTGGCCAATGCATTCTATTAGCCCGATGAAGTAGAGCTGAATGTGTGTGCTAAGCACACACATTCAGCACTGCTTCATCAAGCCAATACAATGCATTAGCCAGTGCTGATTGGCCAGAGTACGGAATTCGGCCAATCAGCGCTGGCTCTGCTGGAGGAGGCGGAGTCTAAGGTCGGACCTGAATGGAGACTGGTGTGGAGCGATCTTAGACTCCGCCTCCTCCAGCAGAGCCAGCGCTGATTGGTCGAGTTCCGTACTCTGGCCAATCAGCGCTGGCCAATGCATTCTATTAGCCCGATGAAGTAGAGCTGAATGTGTGTGCTTAGCACACACATTCAGCTCTACTTCATCAGGCTAATAGAATACATTGGCCAATCAACGCTGGCCAATGCATTCTATTAGCTTGATGAAGCAGAGTGTGCACAAGGGTTCAAGCGCACCCTCGGCTCTGATGTAGCAGAGCCGAGGCTGCACAAGGGTTCAAGTGCACCCTCGGCTCTCCTACATCAGAGCCGAGGGTGCGCTTGAACCCTTGTGCAGCCTCGGCTCTGCTACATCAGAGCCGAGGGTGCGCTTGAACCCTTGTGCACACTCTGCTTCATCAAGCTAATAGAATGCATTGGCCAGCACTGATTGGCCAGAGTACGGAATTCGGCCAATCAGCGCTGGCCAATGCATTCTATTAGCCCGATGAAGTAGAGCTGAATGTGTGTGCTAAGCACACACATTCAGCACTGCTTCATCACGCCAATACAATGCATTAGCCAGTGCTGATTGGCCAGAGTACGGAATTCGGCCAATCAGCGCTGGCTCTGCTGGAGGAGGCGGAGTCTAAGATCGCTCCACACCAGTCTCCATTCAGGTCCGACCTTAGACTCCGCCTCCTCCAGCAGAGCCAGCGCTGATTGGTCGAGTTCCGTACTCTGGCCAATCAGCGCTGGCCAATGCATTCTATTAGCCCGATGAAGTAGAGCTGAATGTGTGTGCTTAGCACACACATTCAGCTCTACTTCATCAGGCTAATAGAATACATTGGCCAATCAACGCTGGCCAATGCATTCTATTAGCTTGATGAAGCAGAGTGTGCACAAGGGTTCAAGCGCACCCTCGGCTCTGATGTAGCAGAGCCGAGGCTGCACAAGGGTTCAAGTGCACCCTCGGCTCTCCTACATCAGAGCCGAGGGTGCGCTTGAACCCTTGTGCAGCCTCGGCTCTGCTACATCAGAGCCGAGGGTGCGCTTGAACCCTTGTGCACACTCTGCTTCATCAAGCTAATAGAATGCATTGGCCAGCACTGATTGGCCAGAGTACGGAATTCGGCCAATCAGCGCTGGCCAATGCATTCTATTAGCCCGATGAAGTAGAGCTGAATGTGTGTGCTAAGCACACACATTCAGCACTGCTTCATCACGCCAATACAATGCATTAGCCAGTGCTGATTGGCCAGAGTACAGAATTCGGCCAATCAGCGCTGGCTCTGCTGGAGGAGGCGGAGTCTAAGATCGCTCCACACCAGTCTCCATTCAGGTCCGACCTTAGACTCCGCCTCCTCCAGCAGAGCCAGCGCTGATTGGCCGAATTCCGTACTCTGGCCAATCAGCACTGGCTAATGCATTGTATTGGCTTGATGAAGCAGTGCTGAATGTGTGTGCTTAGCACACACATTCAGCTCTACTTCATCGGGCTAATAGAATGCATTGGCCAATCAGCGCTGGCCAATGCATTCTATTAGCGTGAACTGAGTTTGCACAGGGGTTCTAGTGCACCCTCGGCTCTGCTACATCAGATTGCTACATCTGATGTAGCAGTGCCGAGTGTGCATCAGATGTGTAGTTGAGCAAAACTGACTCAGCACTGCTAAGTCTGCATTCGCATAGGAATGCATTGGCCAGCCTTCGGCCAATCAGCGCTGGCTCTGCCGGAGGAGGCGGAGTCTAAGGTCGGACCTGAATGGAGACTGGTGTGGAGCTATCTTAGACTCCGCCTCCTCCAGCAGAGCCAGCGCTGATTGGTCGAGTTCCGTACTCTGGCCAATCAGCACTGGCCAATGCATTTCTATGGGGAAAAGTTAGCTTGCGAAAATCGCAAACTGACAGGGATTTCCATGAAATAAAGTGACTTTTATGCCCCCAGACATGCTTCCCCTGCTGTCCCAGTGTCATTCCAGGGTGTTGGTATCATTTCCTGGGGTGTCATAGTGGACTTGGTGACCCTCCAGACACGAATTTGGGTTTCCCCCTTAACGAGTTTATGTTCCCCATAGACTATAATGGGGTTCGAAACCCATTCGAACACTCGAACAGTGAGCGGCTGTTCGAATCGAATTTCGAACCTCGAACATTTTAGTGTTCGCTCATCTCTAGTAAAGATCCATTACAGGGTGAATAGTAACTTTTATTTTCATTTGTTTTATTGAAGTATAAAACAATACGTAACAAAAAATAAAAATAGTACATCAGTTACACACTCAGGTAGTCAGGTCAAGCCTGAATGCTCCAAACTGTTTTTTGAATAAACAATTGCCAATTCATATCAGACAAACAAAAATGGCTGTTGCCACATGTATTGAGCAGAAAAAGCAGAAGAGACACGAGACATTCTAGCATCAGCCTCTCAGCCAATAGACAATGGTAGGTGGATATCTTACACTGCTGATGTCATATAGCTATATAAGATGTTGCAAACTGGAACACATTAATAGTGGAGATAGGGAAGTGTGTTTTATCTCACTACATCATACATCACTACATCATAAAGAGCACTCAGTTGTAAAAAGCTTACAATTGCAAGCAATAGTTAGGTATACATAACATAATTGTAATGATGTAATGAAAATATATATTATACTAGCCTCTGCCCACAACTTCGTCTGCGTGTTGTTGGCATCGTTGATCCGCAAATTGCTGACGTTGATGGTTTGCCTGCTCCGGTGTTTCGGCAGCTGTCAAGCTGGCCTGCCGCTGAACTCATTCCTCGAGCTGTGCCCATGATTGTTTAAGCAACTCAGCTGTTCCCTGGGAAGCCATATAATAAGCGTGTTGTTGGCGTTGATAATCCGTCTGCTCCGGCATTTTGTAGCTGTCAAGCTGGCGTGCCGCTAAATTAGTTCCTTACGCTGTGCCCGCGATTGTTCCGACATCACAGCGGCTCGCTGGGACGCAATATAATCAACGTGTTGTTGGCATCGATGATCCGCCTGCTCCGGCGTTTCGGCAGATGTTAAGCTGTCCTTCCGCTGAACTCATTCCTTGCGCTGTTCCCGTGATTGTTCAGGCATCTCAGCAGCTCGCTGGGACACCATATAATGAGCATATTGTTGACGCCGATGATCCCTGTCTGCTCTGCCTGAGGAGAACTCTATGACTTCTGGCTACCTTCATAGCTGTCATTGGTATAGAACTTTGCAATTTAGAATTTTTCCCGGCATGTTTAAAAGTAGCAAACTGACAATTTGGATTAAAGGTGTTTTCCCATCCAGTGTATCAGCATATTGCCTGGAGCTGATCAGATAATATGCAAATGCATGTACAGAATGGACTGAGGGTTAGCTGTTAGAGAGATAACAGCCCCTGGCTTTATCAGAAGCTGAGATAAGCTGCTGCACGAGCTGTTTAATATAGTATGTGAACATAAATTCATAACAGTCGTGAAGACATGTCATTTGGGATAAAAAGTAGCCTATATTTTAATCGAGGTAACAAACTGTCTATGTGCCAAATTACATTCAAATCCATTCAGCAGTTTTTGCGTGATTCAGTAACAAACATCCAAACACACAAACTTTCACATTTATAATATTAGTAGGATAGGATTAGTAGGATGCTAATGTATTATATCCATAATAAAAGGAATCCATTAAAGCAGTGTAATGCATAATAAGCTGCCAAAAAATAATCACCCAAAAAGTAAGAGTATACTTGCGCATTCAGCATGGACATACATCAGAAGTAAAAAGCTAGTCATTACAATCATCAGAGCATATACTTAAGTTATATACAACTGCAGTACACAATAGTAGAGATACGATGGGACCTCCACCATGAGCCCCAAAAAATGTTTTGCCCCTCTTAGCTTCGTCAGAAAACTAGGTCTCTCCGTATTCACATGAAAGCGTCACCAGCTCATTTGGCAAAATGAAATTGGCAGTGGCACTAACTGAGAAAGACCATTGTAATCTTTCTTCCCATGATCGTCATTGTAGGCACACCACACATAGTTATCATCATTATTCATTATTATCTCCATCTGCTCCTTCTCCTAGTCGCCAATGTCAGTCATTATCCATAAAGGAATGTGTGTCCAGTAAAGAGCAGTGTATACCCAGTCATCCAGATGGTCTGCAACTCCCACCTGGTCAAGTTAACTTAGGTACAATCTACTGCTTTTTAACAACTGATAGCAGCATAAAGCCTCAATGGAGAATACCTATCCACATGGAGCAGCAATTATAGACAGGATAAATCATAGCTGTTATGGCCCACTGGATCAATGTCTTGAGCATGAGATGCCACAGTATAGCAAGGTTTGGTGCTTTCTAGTACTACTATTGACATCATGTCATGGATGGAGAGCAGGCCCAGTTTCAACACCAGAAGGGCCCCATCCACCTCCATTAGTTCCTCCACACTGGACTATTTCCCACCCCCAACTTCACCTGGGCATGCCATTGCTTACTCTCCCCTCCCTCATTTCATGGTTGTAAGAAGAAGAGTATATTGACTGGCACTGTTGTATATGCTGGAGCTTTGGTTGAGCAGCAGTATATGATTACTGCATACAGAAAACCACAGCCACAGTTGAGTGGATAACTGTGAGGGGAAAAAGAAGAACAACTTCTACTTCATGTTCAGTTTTGGAAGATAGTCCAGATTTTTCAGCTGGCAAGCTAGTAGCAGGTAGTAGGTACACTGATAGTGTAAATTGTCACTAAACTACTTATTGCTGCACGTGCCCCCGTAAAGCGGTCTTTGTGGGTGACTTTTTTGCAACACACAAGTCCTCATTACATTTTAAAATTGCAAATACACTAATATTGTCAGCATTTTTTTCTTAAAATGATGTAAATTGATAGGTGCCTTAGACTCCACATTCCATTAGATAATAAGTAGCAGTTCACTTGCAGAATTTATACCTAATCTCCATTTTAAGTAATAGCGTTACCTGGGAGTTACATATGTTGGAATTCCATACCATCAACCACATCGCTAAGGGCTAGTTCACACGGGGGCAAAGAGGCTTATTTTGACATGTAGACCGCTAGCTTTTTTTTTCTGCTAGTAGTTTTTCGCCTGAAGAAAGTAATAGAAGTAAAAGGGAGGCGAAAAACGCACGTTTTTTTCCCGCACGTTTTTTTGCAAAAAAAGTGTCGCTTTTTTTCAAAATAAACACGCGGAAAAAAATGTGCCGCTTTTTTGCGGCCCATTTACTTTACGGTAGGGGAAAAACCGCCTGGCGTTTTTTGAAGCGGTTTTTACAAAAAAACGCTCCAAAAAACCTCCAAAAGCGCGGCAAGGTCCAAAAAACGCTTCCTAATTAGGAAGCGTTTTTTTCAGGACCAAAATAAGCCACACGTAATTTATGTGTGAACAAGCCCTAAGCATGTCAATGACTTCTGATCTAAAGACCTAAAGGATCTAAAGGATCACAGCAGATGGATAAAGTCAGTGTTGGGATGTTGCATGTGGTTCAATGACAATGAACTATAGGTGCTGGTTTGGCCCCCACAGTCCCCAGGCTTCAACCCACTTGAACACTTGTGGGTAGAGTTGAAGAAAAAACTGTATTTGTACCCAAGTGAGTCGACCAGCATGCACATTAGAAATATGTAGAAGAAACCTGGAATCAAATTTACTTGAATCTGATCGACAGCATGCATAGAATTATTCAGGCAGTGTTCAAAGCCAAAGGTGGATTTACTGTACAATGTACTAACAAAATAATTAAAATTTAGGTTTTTGGGAGCAAAACAGTAACAATGCTGTTACATAACACAAATCCACATAACTAATCATATTCTAAATAGTTGCAATTCAAATTTATCTTTGTCTATAAAAGGATAGCAGTCTTACGTTCAAAATGGTAGTGGATGGTGAGATATGGAGCCTGAAAGTCAAACGTTCAAAACATTGTTAACCTTTTGCTCATCAGTGTATGTGGCAGCCCCATTACATATTTTGCATTGGGGCCACGGAGCTTCAAGTTATAAAGTTTTATAACTGCAGTACCTTCACATACACTACTAGTCGCTGCTATCTACAAGTGCTGAGTGCAGAATCTCCAGTGTATTTATATGAAATGCAGCTTCACAATCCCACTGCTTGTAAGAGCTAACATAGAAGATAAGATAAAATAATCCTTTAATAGTCCCACAGTGGGGAAATTTCTAGAAAAACCTATCACAAGCATTAGGCAGAGAAGACAAGCAGAATCTGCCTCTCATAGGAATACATTGAGACTCTGCAGTTTGAGTTTTGGGGCAGAGGTTGCAGGTTGATGATCACTTACGGTATATCTAAAACTAGTATCTTTAAGACATACATAAGAACCTATACATTATTCTTATAATAAACTTTGAGTTTTAAGATATAACATAAACATATACATTAAGAGGTTATGTAAACTTCTTAAGAGATAATATATTTCAATATTGGAGCAAACACATTAAATTTCAATATACTGGTTATAAACTAAGATTTTTACTTTATTCTCCCTTTGTAAAAATGATTCCTCAGGACAAAACATTACCATTATGTGCTTACTCATAACCTTCTGTGATGTTCTTGTGGTTCATGAGAGATGTTTTATTATTTCAAGATCCCAAAACTGCTTATGGGGTTTTCCCATAATTATCTTTTATGACATAGGAATATGGAAGTTGCTTTGCCTTTCCCTCCTTCCAACAATAATTCTCCTACTCCATGGCATTGGAGAGAAGATTACCATGCATATACTGTATTATGAGTCTTCATTTAAATAAATGTGAGGTATGGGCACCTACTAGTGAGAGAATCCATATGGGAACTACTTATTGGCAAAACAAGTGAATGTCTCAGCTATTGATACACTTGTCAGGTCAATTATTTTTTAACATCTTCGATTGGTCACAACATGGTTCATTGTCAAGCTCATGAGCAGAGGGTACCTGACCTTTTGGGAAGTGCCCAAGGACCCACGGCCAAAATGTGGCTTTTTTAGTCTGTCAAATAAACCAAATTTTCAGTAAAAAAATAAATACTGTTCAAATGCTATTCTGGCAGGGTAGCCAACCTAATTATTATTTCTGGACAACAGATCAAAAATCATAGTTAGTATGAGTTATATATTGTATGTTAAAGGGCTTATGCCACAAACAATTTTTATCAACTATCCACAGAATAGAGAATAAAATGCTGATAGGTGCGGTTCTGACTACTAAGACCACCACCGATCATGACTGCGCTTCATACTGGTGCTCCCATGTGTCCTCATTGGGGTTCCTATATGTCTCACATAAAAGGGTTTTCCCATCTTAGTGTTTCAGCGTTCTTCCTGCTGTGTTTTCATCTCACTTCCTGTATTTCCCTCCCCCTCCCTCTTGCTAAATGAGCCAGAGAAGTCTTACAACACTTAAATATAAGAGATAACATGCAGATGCTTGTACAGAATGGACTCAGTGTTATCTGTGTGTTTACATAGAGAGATGACAGACTCTGCTCTATTAGCAAAAGTGATGGCACTTGTCCTATAAGGTCCGTGGTTATAGCAACACTGTATAAACAAAAGGAGGAATAAGGTCACATAGCAGGCAAACAAAGCAGAATTTCTACAGCAATATATTTAGGAAAAGTCTTCAATTTACATAAGCTACCAGTATATATAGGATCCTTGAGATGGGACAACCCCTTTAAGTAAACTTGTCATGTCCAATGAGAACAACTTATCACCTATCTTACATACAAATACCTAACTCTTTTCCTTCATTTTCTCTTGAACCCACAATAAGTATGAAATATTTTTTAATTTTACAACTTTACTATGAAAAGTGTGTCTGTCAGTATACGCTGCTCCTAGTAGATATAACTAAAAGCTAAGTTTTCAGGAGGAACGTTGTATTCAGATCTGTGCAGTCAAATAGCATTATTTAGACTGTGCATATGCTCTTTTCATCTTCCTCACATATACAGTTAGCTCCTCCATATGTCAACATTTGGCAACGATTTATATATTAAAACCACATTAAGAGATCTTGAAAAGTAAACTCATTACTTTATTCACGTGGGAGGAAATAGCCTCAGGGCGTCTGAACATTGGGTACTTCTGTTTAGGTTCTACCAATTACCATAATTTGTCCTAGATTACTTCTATTCACATTTTATACCCCAAGATCACAGAACTACTTTTATATATTGCCTTGAAAAGCAAATATTTATATACTGGGGTACCGAACAGTAGAAATGTACAGAAAATATATCACATCTTGCAGATGAAGAACTACTATTTATATAGAGGTAAATTGTGAAATTTAATGTTTTGTCATAGAAGATTAAAAGGCATGATCATAAGACATAATCATTTCCATCCTGTCACCATGCAGCTGTCCACTTCACAATGCCAGCAGAGAGCCACAAGACTTCTCCACATCCGCAGCTTCTCTTATGTAAAAGAAACATTTGAAGATTCTCATCACAAAGATGATGACATTACACTTTTATAACTCTGTACACGTATAGTATGTAATGGGAACAAATATATTATGGGATTTTTAAGGGATTAAAGGGGTTGTCCCATCACAAGGATCCTATCTATAATGCTTGTTAATGTGGATGTAAGACTTTTCCTAAATACACTGCTTCAGCAAAACTCCTTTGTTTGTCCACTATATTACTTTATTCATTTTTTTTGTGGCCACAGCCCTGACCTAGCTGCTCATGAGTCGAGTGATGTATCTGCCTGCTCTCAGGGGGGAGGGAGGAGGGGCTAAGTGCACGGGAGCGAGCCTGGAGGGGGGGGGGGTAGTTTACCCTTTGGGGGGAAGGGGCCGCCAATACAGGGTTAGACGCCGGCACAGGTGAAGCCAGCAACATCGCTATGCTTCTGCCCTGCATGAAGCCAGCAGCGGCAGAAGCGATGCTGCTATTCCGCTCCAGGGCCACATATGCAAAGCCAAGCGGCGAGATGCCGACGGCCCTGCGTGCACGCTCATAGACCAGTCTAGCCTTCACAATGCGAATACAGACCCGGCACCCTGTCGGGTCTGTATTCGCATTGTGAAGGCTAGACTGGTCTATGAGCGTGCACGCAGGTCCAGCGGCATCTCGCTGCTTGGCTTTGCATATGTGACCCCGCCCACCAATGACGCAACAAAGCCGGAAGACAGAAGATTTCACAGAAAGAAGACGGGTGAGTATGCGACGTGGGAATACCCCTTTAATCCATTGATGGCCCATCCTTAAGAAAGAAGGCCGTGTATGCATAGGTCTCTCTTTAGGGCGGGTTCACACCTGCGCCCGGTCTCCGCTTTGTGGGTTTACGTCTTCTGCCCGAGAAACAGTTTTCTGGTCTCCGTGGCGAAACCGTTTTACGGTTACGCCGCAGAGATGCAGAAGACACTCACAGGCGGACACGTTTCAAACCCAATCAAGTGAATGGGTTTGAAAACTGACTGCCGCTTTCTCTGGCAGAAGATGGAAACCTGCAAAGCAGAGACTGGGAGCAGGTGTGAACATGCCCTTACTTGTATGGGACTTTTTAAAATAGCTGAGGCTGTCTCCATGTGCTGCCTAATCTTTTCCTGGACCGACCCCTATGATGAAGCATCAAAATGGACCAAAATAGGATTTTCCTATTTTTTTCCATGGAGTCATGACCTGTTCCTAAAAAACTGAGCATTTTAAGGAATACATTAAAAATCAATAGGATCATATTAAAAACATAAGTGTGAATGAGGCTGAACCCTGCAAGGATAATAAAATAATATTGCAAAATCTGCCTCCGAATGGCGATCATGTTGTTGTAGGGTAGTGGCAAGCAGGCATCCCAAAAGCAGAGACTGTTTATTACCTGTATTCCCTGCCAATGTGGGAGCTGGTGGGTGTTAGCCAACCCAGAGCAGCTTTGTATTGAGTCTCAGGAGTCTGTATTTCCCTATTTAAAGAGGACCTTTTCACCACCTCCATTGATTCTAATTCTTTCTATTCCTCAATCGGTGTTGATCAAAAGATTCTACTGCTGATACAATTATTTCTGTAACCCAAACCATTCCATAGCAATCACTGCTGTTTTTTCCAGCACCCAATATGCTAATTACACACTCTATTGTCATTGGGTGGTCCTGATTGGACCATACAGCCTGGGACTGCCCACCTGTCAGCGGGGAGCCTGATTAGCATATTGGACACTGCAAGGGCATAACTAACAAAGACGGGGCTCCATAGCAAACTTTTGACTTAAGCCCCCTTTCCTGGTTCCCACACAGTATAATACCCCTTTTACACACTCTATACTGTCCCAAAGTGACCTCCAGACTGTATAATATCCCATAGCGTCCCCTCAATACAGTATAATGTCCCAGAAGGCTTCAGGCCTACTTGGTGACATCCCAGACATCACATGGACCGGAGCTTGCATCTTTATGCGTCACGACACAAGCCCCTGCTCACATGGCGTTTTGTACATCATTGAAGATGGCTGACATCTGCGGGGAGTGCGCCAGAGCCAGGGGGAGGTAAGTAGCAGTATTTTTTATGTTTGTATCCTCCCCTGGGTCTCCGATAATTATACTCTGGGGTCTTACAAAGTCCTCAGAGTATAATAATTGTTCAAGGGCGGTCATAATACTGTGCATGGGCCACTATTGAGCCTAATATTTTATGCGGGGGCCACTATGGGGCATAACAGTGTGTGTAGGAATGCAAGAAGGGGTCAGTCAGGGTCTGGGGGGGGGGGGGTAATTATTCCAGAGTTCCTCCTAAAAAAATTTCACAACTTAAGCAATGAATATCACTGCACATGAACATCACTCAGCAGTGAAGCCACCTGACTGAGATACATCACTGAGTCCCTGGTGCATTCGGAGTGGTTAACAGAAACTGGGGACATACAACCAGCTTCAGTGATCTCCATACAGTATAATGTCCCATTATGACCCCTCTACACAGTATAGTATCCCATAGTGGCCCTCTATACAATATAATGTGTAGGCAGCATGTAATAGAACCTTAGCAATTTACCAATGTATTGCAGTGCATTGTATTAGGGATCGACCCTCTGGGTGGCGTTCAAGACCCAAGGGGGTCTAAAAATAAAAGTAGCAAAAATTAAACACATTGAAATTATAGTTAATACATTGACATGTGTGAGGATTAAGAAGAGGAGACATGCTGCTGGCTCTGGGAGGAGATGTGAACAAAGGGTGCTGCTGGGAATCTCTGGGGACAAATAAGGGAAAAAGAATGGTGTACCATCTAAAAACAAATGATTATACTGCAAGACTAAAGAAATAGCAATGGTCCTGACAAGACAATGTGGTTACTTTTAATGTGATATGGGAATTGATACACTATTTTTGAAGAACCTCATTGACTGTTGCTATAATTTCTATCTGAAATTATTGTGTACTAGCTGGTACCCGCGACTTCGTCTGCGGTGATTGTAGCAGTAGGTATATACAGGCATGGGTAAGGTTTTCGTAGTGTGTATAAGGGATGGGATATGAAATGTAACTTTGTATCTTGTTTTTGCTGTAATTTAGAGAATACGTGAGACTTTTGTGTTGAAGTTAATTTGTATTTGAGCTGCTATATATACGGTGTTGTGAGAAACTTTACATAGTGACTTTGGGACAGAAGTATTTGAAGTTAAACCCTTCCCGTCGATGGCATTTTTTGATTTTGGTTTTTCATTTTTGACTCCCCTCCTTCTAAACCCCATAACTTTTTTATTTCTCCGCTCCCAGAGCCATATGAGGTCTTAATTTTTCTTGGGACAAATTTTTCTTCATGATGCCGCCATTAATTATTCTATATAATGTACTGGGAAGCAGGGAAAAAATTCTGAATGGGGTGGATTTGACAAAAAAATGCATTTCTGCGACTTTCTTAGGGGCTTTGGTTTTACGGCGTTCACTATGCAACCAAAATGACCTGTCCCCTGTATTCTGTGTTTCGCTACGATTCCGGGGATACCAAATTTATATTGTTTTATTTACATTTTGACCCCTTAAAAAAATCCAAAACTGTGTTAAAACATTTTTTTTTTTGAAAAGTCGTCATATTCAGACAGCCGTAACTTTTTTATACGTCCGTGTACGGGGATGTATAGGGCGTCTTTTTTTGCGGGGTCGGGTGTACTTTGTAGTTCTACCATTTTCGGGAAAAGTTATTGCTTTGATCACTTTTTATTCAAATTTTTATCAGAATCAAAAGAGTGAAAAAACGGCGGTTTAGCACTTTTGACCATTTTTCCCGCTACGGCGTTTACCGAACAGGAAAAATATTTGTATAGCTTTGTAGAGCGGGCGATTTCAGACACAGGGATACCTAACATGTATGTGTTTCACAGTTTTTAACTACTTTTATATATGTGTTCTAGGGAAAGGGGGGTGATTTGAATTTTTAATCCTTTTTATTTGTTTTTATTTTTTTTTACTTTTTTTTAAACTTTTTTTTTTTGCATTTATTAGACTTCCTAGGGGTATTGACATGGGTGGGCGGTGTCGCGGATTGTCAGAGCGGTGGGGGTCGGCAAACATGGCTGCTCCGGAGCGTTAAAGAGCGCCTCCTGGAGTATCGTTATGGGGAGGGGCAAAGTGGTAAAGTATATGTATCTGAGATTGTGTGGGGTTAGGGGCGAGGCTTCAGAGGGCAATAGGAATTTTGTGGCTTGCTATGGTCCAAAGTGTGAGAGATTGCAGAGATGGTGGTGTGAGTTTGGGTTTTGTGGGGGTCCTGGCACAAACGTATGTGCGCTATTGTGACGAAAAGTAGCCTATTGCGCAATCGGGTGTATTAACTATGTTTGTGGAAAATTTCAGCCAAATCGGTCGAGCGGGTTTTGCGTGATTGAGGAACAAACATCCAAACATCCAAACACACAAACCCTCAAACATCCAAACTCACAAACTTTCACATTTATAATATTAATAGGATTTCCTGGAGACTCCTTGTGGCCGCTTGCACAGTGCAGATATGTTGAGGTCCACCATAGTGTCTTCATAACCACCCAGGGCTTGAGTAGAGGAAATGGCTCTACAGGCCTCGGACAATTCAGCTATGAATCGATGAGAGATTACTTTTACAAACATTATTAAATGGTGGGATTAGCCTTTGAAACCTTTGCCACACATTGCTGAGGAAACCATAGAAAATGTGTAGAATTGACAAAAGCCTTTACACTAATGTTTTGCTTGACTTTTCCCATATACCATTACCTTGCTTATTAAATTCCTCCATTCTCTATACTTCTGTGAGAATCACCGCAGTGTAATAAATGCCATATGTGTGCTATACATTTATGATCCTGCCGCTGTGTGATATTCAAGAGTAGAACTTGAGGAGCAAATAATACGACTACTTTCTGGCCTTCCTGTGTTTTTAATAAAGAGGTCACATTGATGACTGATAAAAATTTCACACATTCTGTGGTGTATCTGTTTCTATAGCATGAGAGAGTAAAAAGTGATGCCGCCAGTCAGTGAAAGATTAAAGCTTTATGCCATCCGGGACGTCAATTTCTGTTTCATTCCTGCTCATTTCTACTAAACTTCTTACTAATAATAACCTTATTATTGGACCCCCTAGCAAAGCTTAACATGGGCCCTACACGCCAGACATACACTTCTGTTCTTAATATATCTGTATTGGAGAGTTCTGCTCTCCTGTTGAGAAAAATGATATAATTCTGGCTGCCATAAACTACCACTATGGGCTAGCTTACTGCACAAGGACTTATAATGCTAGTATTGGACTTCGTGTATAGAGATGAGCGAACAGTGTTCTATCGAACTTATGTTCGATCGGATATTAGGCTGTTCAGCATGTTCGAATCGAATCGAACACCGCGTGGTAAAGTGCGCCATTACTCGATTCCCCTCCCACCTTCCCTGGCGCCTTTTTTGCTCCAATAACAGCGCAGGGTAGGTGGGACAGGAACTACGACACCGGTGACGTTGAAAAAAGTAGGAAAAACCCATTGGATGCCGATAACATGTGACCTCTGATTTAAAAGAACAGCGCCGCCCAGCTTCGCGTTATTCTGAGCTTGCAATTCACCGGGGACGGAGGTTTCCGTCCATTTAGCTAGGGCTTAGATTCTGGGTAGGCAGGGACAGGCAAGGATAGGAAGGAGAAGACAACCAACAGCTCTTATAAGAGCTAAATTCCAGGGAGAAGCTTGTCAGTGTAACATGGCACTGACGGGCTCAATCGCCGCAAACCAGCTTTCCCAGCATCCTGAATGGAATACACTGACAGTGTATTCCCGTATACCCTATATATACCCCCGATCCCCGTTCCAACGGTGTGCCCCCCCACCTTCACCCCAGAAATACACTGGAAGTCCTCTAGCAATAGAATTAGGGCTATATACACCCACTATTTTTGCTACTGCCATATAGTGCCATTGTCTGACTGGGAATTCAAAGAATATATTGGGGTTACATATCTCTTCAATTCCAGGGAGAAGCTTGTCAGTGTAACGTGGCACTGACGGGCTCAATCGCCGCAACCCAGCTTTCCCCGGATCCTGAATGGAATACACTGACAGTGTATTCCCGTATACCCCATATATACACCCCAAATCCCCGTTCCAACGGTGTGCCCCCCCACCTTCACCTCAGAAATACCCTGCAAGTCCCCTAGCAATAGAATTGGGGCTATATACACCCACTATTTTTGCTACTGCCATATAGTGCCATTGTCTGACTGGGAATTCAAAGAATATATTGGGGTTACAAATACCTTCAAGTCCTGCCACTGCCATATAGTGCCAGTTTCTGACTGGGAATTCAAAGAATATATTGGGGTTACAAATACACTCAAGTCCTGCCACTGCTATATAGTGCCAGTTTCTGACTGGGAATTCAAAGAATATATTGGGGTTACAAATACACTCAAGTCCTGCCACTGCCATATAGTGCCAGTTTCTGACTGGGAATTCAAAGAATATATTGGGGTTACAAATACACTCAAGTCCTGCCACTGACATATAGTGCCAGTTTCTGACTGGGAATTCAAAGAATATATTGGGGTTACAAATACACTCAAGTCCTGCCACTGCCATATAGTGCCAGTTTCTGACGGGGAATTCAAAGAATATATTGGGGTTACAAATACACTCAAGTCCTGCCACTGCCATATAGTGCCAGTTTCTGACTGGGAATTCAAAGAATATATTGGGGTTACAAATACCTTCAAGTCCTGCCACTGCCATATAGTGCCAGTTTCTGACTGGGAATTCAAAGAATATATTGGGGTTACAAATACACTCAAGTCTTGCTACTGCCATATAGTGCCAGTTTCTGAGTGGAAATTCCCCAAATAATTTGGGGATTCATTCACCCTACATCTCAGGCTCTTGCCATATTCACCCAGGTTGTCAGTGCTGCACCAGCTCGTTCCCAGACAGCTCGGCCCGAAAAACACATTACCTATATAGAGGATTTGGACAATAAAGACAACATGTTCTAAATCTAATGTCTGCACCTTCTCCAGAATTAAAATGAAGGCAGCTATTAACTTTCAAATAGCACTGCACAAAGGAAGATCTTATCAGCTTGTCTCATGACATGCTACTAAAAAGTGTCATTTGTGTATCTTAATGTAAATATAGTTGTATAAGCTTTTTGGGTTTTAGGCACTGCCAAGTTATTTATTACCACCCGCTCCCTTATAATGATGATGACGCCAAAGTCACTGTGGGTGTTCAGAGCTCACAGCTTTGGTTGACATTTGTCTTGCTCTCTGTCGGTACCAGCTGTCTTTTTTGATACCGTAAAGTTATGTTGACTTTATTAACAGCTATAGAAGCTTTAGCCAGGTTGTGACGGTGTGTAACCCTAACAACACTAAGTGGGATACACATTAATAGTCAGTCTATGTACGCTAAATGCATCACTGAAGTAATTTTTTTCCCTCTCCCCTAATATAAGAAAGGAACAGACATTAGACCTAGACCGTGGTTCGAGGCTTGTAAAAATCCAGTATTATTTGTTCTCCATGATGTGAAATATGCGTTAGACTCTTGAAAAGCAACCCAAGATGAAGTCAGCCATGTGTGCCAGTGTGTTACTTGGCATGCCTTTGCTGGCCCCAACTGTAAGGGTCACTCTCCATTTCCTCCATTTTCCACTCCCCTTCACACCATTTGTGATGAAGCAATAGGATGCACTGAAGTGCACCCTCTAGCCTCATGTGGGACAGGGACATCAGATGCCACTCCAACCCCCTCGTCTTCCTCCGCCAGCCAACGGTGCGAAGATGAGAGGAGTGTGCTCTGAATGTTTTCTGCCTAGCAGAGGCTAGTTCTCACTTACAAAAATGGCCCCACTTTGACCTGTATATCAGGCACAATGGTGTAGGTTTCAAAGAAACATGGCACCAACAAGTTGAAAATGTGGGTCATGTGTGGACCGTGTTTGAGTCTGGCAAGCTCCAGATCTGCTACCAGGTTCCAGCCATTATCACAGGCGCAAAAATGCCAGGCCCCAGGTGTAGCAGGGAAAAAAAAATGCCATCTCAGCCAGGATGGCATCCCTGACCTCGGAGGCACTGTGCTGTCTGTCCCCCAAGCTGATCAGCTTCAGCACGGCCTGCTGACATCTCCCCACGCCAGTGTTACAGCGTTTGCCGCTAGTAGCTGGGGTGGAGGTTGCAGCGTCGTAGGGTTTCAGTCTACTCCTGCCATGAATTTTGGCCTGGGAGAGGAGATAGGGTACCTCAGTTTGCACCCCGGGCCAGACTCCACCACATTCACCCTGCCTGTCATTAAAGATAAGCACTGCAGCATCCCTGACCACAGGCGCTTGTCCATGTGTCGGTGGTCAAGTGGACCTTGCAGCAAAGCGCAGAGCTCTGCGCCCGACTCATGTTATGGGACACATGCAGGCGCAAGGCAGGGACAGCACACCAAGAGAAGTAGTAACGGCTAGGCCCAGCATAGGGAGGTGCCCCAGCTGCCATCTGCTGACGGAAGGCCTGGGTATCCATAAGCATAAACAAACACCAACATCTCCAGGGCCAGCAGTTTATCGATGAGGCTGTTAAAGGCTTGGGCATGGGGGTGGGTTGTGTTGTACTTCTGCCTGCAATGAAAAGCTTGGGAGATGTGGAGTGGCTGGGAAAAGGCGCATGATGGTGCAGGCCAAAAGGGCGCATGAGGGTGAACTCCCCAATGTGTCAGAGATAGGTGTGTAGGTGTCCTTGCATCATATACTTGCACCATACTTGGCTTTGGAAGTTAATTTTGTGCCAAAAAGTGGTTAAGACAGCGATCCCTCAGCTAGTCCCGTTACACTGTCTATTGACAACTCCAGCACTGAAGTTACCATCTGTGGAAGTGGACCACCACTTCTAAGATCCCAAAGGAAGTAGGCAAGAGATGTGCAGTGCAGAAAAAAAGATGAGAAAATAAGTGTAGGCTGTAGAGCACAGAGGGATCGGAGAGGACAGAGCTGGTGTCGGCCAGGTATTCCCACAACATGCGCCTATACTTGTCCCTCCTGGTGACACTAGGCCCCTGAGTGGCAGTAATTTGTCCAGGGGGGCCATTAACGTGTTCCAGACCTAGGAATAAGGCTTCCAACAGGGTAGAGTTTTGCATGTCTTTGCTTCTACCCACTGTTTTTGCTGCTTAGCTTCCCTCCACATCTACACTGCTTTCGCCCCTAAACATCACCCCAGTTTATGCATCTGCTTCTACCCTGTTTTTTTGTTGAATTAGCTTCCCTCCACATCTACACTGCTTTCGCCCCTAAACATCACCCCAACAAAGCGCGGAACTAAGGGCCTACCTGATGTTGAGTGACACGTGCTGGTGCAAGGCGGGGACGCCACACCGGGAGAAGTAGTGACGGCTAGGGACGGCATAGCGAGGTGCCACAGTTGCCATCAGGTCCAGGAAGGCTGGAGTTTCAACAAACCGGAACGCCAACATCTCCTGGGCCAGCAGTTTAGCGATGTTGGCGTTCAAGGCTTGCGTGGGTGGGTGGTTAGCGGTGTATTTCTGCCGGCGCTCCAATGTCTGAGAGATGGTGGGTTGTTGTAAAGAAGCGCCTGATGGTGCCTTTGATGGTGCAGGAGAAGGAGATAAGACAGAAACAGGGGAGGATGAGGGAGAAGTCAACAAAGTGGCGGAGGCAGATGAAGTGATGTCCTGGCTCGTCCTCTGGAGTGCATCACCAGCACTGTGAGCAGAGGCAGTGGCATGAACGGCGGGTGACATTTGTCCTGCCGTTGCTGCCTGCCACTGATTCCAGTGCTTGGATTCCAAATGACGGTGCATTAAAGTGGTGGACAGGTTGCTCTTCTCAGGGCCCCTACTCGATTTCGAGAGGCAAATTGTGTAGACGACACTATATCTGTCCTCGGCGCATTCCTTGAAAAAACTCTACACCTTCGAGAAACGTGCCCTCGATGGGGGAGTTTTTCTGGGCTGGGTACAAAAGGGAACATCTTCGGACATTCCGGGTCTGGCCTGGCTTCGGCAAAGCAGCTGACCTCTGCCTCTGGACATGTCTCTGCCTCTAGCTACCCTTTTTGGTGCTGCACCTGCCTCAACATCC
Organism: Leptodactylus fuscus; assembly: GCF_031893055.1. Taxonomy (NCBI): domain Eukaryota; kingdom Metazoa; phylum Chordata; class Amphibia; order Anura; family Leptodactylidae; genus Leptodactylus; species Leptodactylus fuscus. The sequence continues at coordinate 138,813,547 of NC_134266.1, read as the reverse complement.
ACACTACTTTCCCAGCTTGACATCCGCCTTGTCCAGGTGGGGTCGGTGTCCTCGTCGTCCACCTCCTCTTCCAACTCCTGTCTCGCCTCCTCCTCCTGCACAATGCGCATGTCAACTGGCTACCCTGACAGCAACTGCGTCTCATCGTCGTCGATGAGGGTGGGTTGCTGGTCATCCGCCACCAAATCGACCGGAGATGGAGGAGACTCTAGCGTTTGAGCATCTGGACACAGATACTCGTCTGTTAGGTCCGTGGAATCGCGAAATGGAGGGGCAGGTTGCGGTACAGTCAAAGGAAGGGAGAACAGCTCTGGGGAGCAGGGACAGTTGGGGTTATTGTTCTGGGAAGATTGGGAATTTTGGGTGGAAGGAGGACAAGACTGTTGGGTAAGAGGAGGAGAGGAGGTAGAGGCTGACTGGCTGGTGGACAATGTGCTGTAAGCGTTATCCGACAGCCATTGCAAGACCTGTTCCTGGTTCTCAGGCCTACTAAGGTTTGTAACATGCAGCCTACTTTATGTTGAACTTTTGTGCAAAGTGCAGAACTTAGGGCCCGCCTGATGTTAAGGGACACACGCTGGTACAAGGCTCAACTCACCCTAAGGGCCAAAAACACTGCTGGTGCAAGGCTCTACTCATGCCAAGGGCCTCAATCTCTGCTGGTAGCTCAGCTTAAGGTCCTGTAACTTTGTTTGGAAGGGCTCATGTTAAGGGCTAGAAAAGTCAATTTTGGAAGGTCTTACCACATCACACACACACACACACACACACACACACACACACACACACACACACACAATGACAGTTGTGGGTGAGGACTAAAGGATTTCCCATTGCCTATTCCATCTGTGGTTGTCATGGTTTAAAGGGGTGGTTGTTACTGTTTGTTGAGCTTAAATTGGGGTTTGTGTCCATCCATTTGGGGAGTAAAGGTTTCCAGGTATTTTCCCACTTTGATAGAGGTTTTTTTGAATGTGTAAAGTGTGTATTTGTTAGGCTGTGATAGTGGGGTAATAGAGGGTCTTTGGTGTGTTAGATGCCCCCAGACATGCTTCCCTTGCTGTCCCAGTTGTATTCCAGAGGTGTTGGCATCATTTCCTGGGGTGTCATAGTGGACTTGGTGACCCTCCAGACATGGATTTGGGTTTCCCTCTTAACGAGTATATGTTCCCCATAGACTATAATGGGGTTCGAAACACGTTTGAACACTCGAACAGTGAGCGGCTGTTCGAATCGAATTTCGAACCTCGAACATTTTAGTGTTCGCTCATCTCTATTCGTGTATTTAGTATTTAGAATAACTTTCTCTTTTCTGGCAGTATTTGTGTCCCGTTTACCGTACGGGAATTTTTTTTTAATAGATTTGTAGACTGGGCATTTTCTGGACAGGGATACCTAATGTGTAGGTGTTTCACAGTATTTAAGTACTTTTATATATGTTCTAGGGCAGTGATTTTCAACCAGTGTGCCGCGGGGAAAGTTCAAATGCGTGCCAAGATTGGCATGGGAGACCTATTTTGCAGGCACAGCAGCCAGTCCCCGACGTTCGTGTACTTGTAAATGTAGACGGAGCGTCCCTTCACAGCTCTGCTAGAGCTGAGGTGTAGGACACGCCCCCTTCTCTCCCTGCCCACCAATCAGAGATGAGCCTCTCACTGTACAGGATAAGGGCCCTGCTGCTACACGTGAGGAGCTCCTGCCGTCTGCAGCTCTGAATAGGAGAGGAAGAGAGGAAGCTCCGGGGAACAAAGTGAAAGCAAAAACAACACCAGGTTAGTAACTATTCTTATGAATGTCAGGCATTTGGGGTTATTACTTTAGTTTTAGTAACTCCATGTGCCTCACATTAATAGCAATTAACCCCATCATGTCCCTCATATTAACCCCTGTGTGGCTCACATAAGAGTTAATAACATGTGTGACATATGGGGGTACTATATAATCAAGATATTTACTTAATTATTACCTCCATATGTCTCACATATCAGTATCCCTTATGTAAAGCACACAGGGGGTTAATGTGAGGGACATGATGGGGTTCACTGCTATTAATATGAGGCACATAGAGTTGTAACCTGTAATGCACATGGCCAGACTTTTTATACACAACTGTGGATAAAAGTACAGACCTATACATTTCTAAGGACCCATATATACAGCCATTCTTTTTGTGGCTGTGTATCTGGGGCAAATTAAAGAGCTGAAAATTATAGAGCAGGTCCTATATCTGTCCTATACGTACCCTATATCTGTCCTATACGTACCCTATATCTGTCCTATATATACCCTATATCTGTCTGCATTTGTGGCCCTGTCAATTAATTTTTAATGTTTATATCAGTGAAAACCACATGCGTGCCACTTGTATGCAGGAGGCGTAAGGCTGAGGCCCCACGTTGCATAAACGCGGCGTTTTTGTTGCAGATTTGGCTGCAGTTTATTTCAACCAAAGAATCAAACATTTAGAATCTATATTATTAACTATATGTATAATATGTACTGTTTTAGTGTCATTTTGTGCCATTTTGGTTGGTGGTGTGCCCCGGGATTTTTTAAGAGTAAAAAGTGTGCCGCGGCTCAAAAAAGGTTGAAAATCACTGTTCTAGGGAAAGGTGATTTGAACTAGTATTTTTTTTTTCATTTTTTTTTGCATTTATTAAATTCCAGGGGGTCTGATCACTAATGCAATGCATTACAATGCTAATGCATGCAAAAACACGGAAGTTCTATTGCAGGCTTCATAGAGTAGCCTGCAATAGAAAATAATGAAAGACAAGCCTGGGAGCTCTGTCTGTGATGGTATCAGGATGTTGGCCCTGGCGCTTGCACTGGGTGCTGACAATCCTCGGTAAAATGACACCTCAGTCAGCAGAATCCTATTTACCATGATATTTCTATTGACTTGAGAGAGAATCATATAGGACTGTATACTGATGACATACATACTTTTTAATTCCATACATACTATTCCATATTAATTTCATACATGACAAGAATCTGCCTAACTTTTCATATTCTAAATAATTGCAACTCAAATTTATGCATAAGATAGCCAAGGTGATTGTCTATAAAATGATGGTAGTCTCACGTTCAAAGCTGTAGCAAATGGTGAGATATGGAACCTGAAAGTCAGAATTTCTAAATGTTACGTTATTGCACATCGGTGTATTTTGCTCCATGCCCCTTTCGCTGCCCGAGGCGAACGACAGAAAGCCCCCCCCCCCCGAGGAGGGGTGGGGCTAAGCGAAGGGTGGGGCTAAGTGAAGGGCGGGGCTTAGCGGCATTCGCAGGCAGAGAGCAGGCACAGAGAGGACCTGCTCTCTGCCTGAGCGTGAGGGGAGGCCGCTGGAGCAGAGCTGCTCCAGCGGCCTCCCCAATCCACCACTCGGTGCTAAGCCAGTCCAGGACAGCTTGTCCTGGACTGGCTTAGGTAAGCAAAAATGCCACCTTCTCTGGGGCCCTGGCATAGCGCCGCCTGGAGCGGTCGCCTCATGGGAGGTGCGGCGCTGCCTGACATAAATACTATTCTCCCTTTTGTTAAGACATTAAAAATTCATAAATCTTACCATACGGTTTCCTTTTCCGTTTTTTACATGGAGTTAATTTTTACATATTAGTCTACGAAGAAGGGATTGGGAGAAGGAGACTGCTGGAAAAGACATAGAAATAACTGCAGCTGCTACACTCTGGTCAGTCAGGGAGCTCTTTAACACTGCTTTAAGACAAGAGGCTTTCACTGCTCAGAATAAGGCAATAAATGAATCATCAGCCTTCTCCTCCTCATCCCCTCTCCATAGAGTTATGTTAAAAGAACAGTCTAATAAAGGGATAAGGAAGAGGAGAGGAGCTTAATAAGTGGAGAAGGGAGAATTTCTTTAATAAGATATAGTATAAAGCTTCTTCTATTCACCAGCATTATTCGTTTATATAAAGTTGCTGGATGTACACTTTAAAAAACAAAACACACCGATGAAGGTCCTTGAACTGCTTCCATATACATCTATGTCTGAAACCATAAAATATAAGAAGGTTCAAATAAGTCATTGAAGTACAGATAGATTAGATAGATAGATAGATAGATAGATAGATAGATAGATAGATAGATAGATAGATAGATAGATAGATGTCTATGGTCAGTACAGTATGTATGTGATTTATTTGGATAAATCATCCTATATCATACAATATCTGGTCATGGGGAGAAGCAGTTGGCTGAAGAATCACATTAACAAGTGAATAAGAAAGTTATATTTTCTATATTTGCAGTTGAAAATGACAGAGATATCTTCCATCAGAAGCCATACTGGAAAGAGTTCAAGTTTGACATGACTCAAATTCCAACTGGAGAGTCTGTGACAGCAGCTGAGTTTCGTCTTTTCAAGACTCGCAGTTTTTCACGGCAGATAAACAGAACCCTTCATATCAGCATCTATGAGATACATCGAGAACATGCAAACCGGTATATTATTTTATTTTACTTATAACACTCAGATGCACTAGGTTGTAGGCCCTTTTTGTACGAGGTGAAGTATAACTGCTATATTACATAAATACAATAATGCAGTGTAACATATCTACAATATACTGTATGTATTATTAATGTATAACTCTCTCTTTTATAGACAGTCTGAGTTAACTTTGCTGGACCACGAGAGCATACAGGCTGGGGATGAAGGATGGCTGGTCTTTGATGTGACACCAGCCAGTAACCACTGGTTGCTTAACACAAAATTTAATTCAGGACTGCGCCTTTATGTGGAGAATGATGATGGTGAGGTTAAATACTAAGAATGACTGCTTACGTGAAAATTGCATGTTGTCTTTCAATACACATGTAGAGATGGGTTGATGTCATCTTGGCTTTTTATTTGGTACAGTTCATATAAATCTCTACTTTACAGAACTGATTTCATTCCTTTAACCCAAACTTTTCTACCAACTCTTGACTGATAATTCCCTTTAATAAAGCCAAATGACCAGGTCCATTTTCCCTTTGTGATCATTCTATAGTAAAGAAAAAAAAAAAAGCACTATGAGACAGTCAATATCTCTCACATGAAATATTGTCATTTGTGATATTTATTGTTGTGAGTGTTTTTTGTTTTTTTTTAACTTTTGAAGGGGTAATAACTAGAGATGAGCAAGTAGTATTCGATAGAATACCTCCCTGCCATAGGTATGCGTGTACGCGGCCGAACACCAAGGGGTTAAGCACATCGAATATTTGATGTGTTTAACCCCTTGGTGTTCGGCTGCTTACACGCATATCTATGGCGGGGAGGTATTCGATCGAATACTACTCACTCATCTCTAGTAATAACTTTTAAAGTTCTACTCAATCCCAGGTATCCAGGTATATGCTTAAATGTCCATTGACTGCTATTAGTCAACTGTATGTCAATAGACCATTGGTCATTGGTGTGGATTACAACTGGTTAACATATGTTTTGAAATTGTTTTTTATTAATGATAATTTAGGGAGCGTTCACACTACCGTTAGTTAGTGCCCGCTGCTAGCATCCATTACACAGTGTTAACAATGGTCACTAACAAATCTGTCAGAAACCCATTAAAATCCCATTGATTGTCCGTTAGTCTCCGTTTTCACCAAATCTGTGAAATATCCTTTATTTTAACGAACATAATAATACAGAGTGCAGGATATTTGTGTCCATTCAAAATAATGGACATCAAGCATCCGTATTTTTTTAACATTAAAGTCTATGGCTAACAGATGGTAACGGACCTTAAATTTTTTTTAACGGACCTTATAGAATGGACATTCAACGATAGTGTGAATGCTCCATAGTTATTAGAAAAACTGGTTCTAAGTGAACATTGCTAAGGAAAGTCAATATTCAGTATACAGTATACTTTCCATACTATAAAGCTAGATTCACACACATTGATAGACTCCTAAGTCTACCTCTACTCTCCCTGGTTTTTACACATTATAGTAATTTCTACATATTTTTTTATATATATAATTCACTGCCCCAGCCTAACAATTGCTGCCTGCTCTTATGGCATTGGTTCACAGCACAGGTTCTCTCTTTCATTCGTATCCCTTTACCCATTCACTATCTACCCAGTGAGGAACAGTCAGGAAGAGAGAGAGAACCTGTGCTGTTAGGATCCATTCACATGGAGTTTTTTAGCGAGTATTGTGGTGCTGAAAATCCACATGGAATAAAGCTTCCCATTGACTTCAATGGGTTCCTTTTCCCGCTAATGAAAAAAGGAAGCCATTGAAGTCAATGGGAGACTTTTTTTCCATGTGGATTTTCAGCGCCAAACTCCTTGCCAAAAAACTCCATGTGAATGGACCCTTAGTGATCAGGTGGAAGGGAGAGTAGAAGCAGGCTAAGGAGCAGCCTCGGCATGTCACTGTATTCATGTCCAGTGTGTATACAATACAAACTCTGTTTAGCAACACTTAGTTAAAGCTATGGAGAGACTTTAGAGACAGATATATATTTTTAAAGAATAGTAACTCAATTCCCTTAATAAATTATAATTAAACAACATTCCAAATAGCCTCCAACATAATATAAAAAAAAACTTGACAAATACAATTGTAATGAGAGTTGATCCCACACAAATCTGTAGTGTATAAGCCCCAACATAATGTGAACAGAAACAAAGTTTGATATTATGTTGTGTTAATACAATGATAAAATGGGCTCCAGTTATAATATTTTCAAAGTAGAATGTTTTTTCCTTGGCCATTTTAACTTAAAGGGGTATTCCCATCTGCATAATTATTTTTAAATTTGTAGATAATTGAAAGTTAAACATTTTTGCAAATATAAGTAATTAAAAATTCTGCATTAGTTCTCTAATTTTCTTAGTGGTGACAGTCTGTTGTCTTGATCGGTTGCCAATGGTTACGACCACCAATGCAGAAACTTTCTAAGGTCAGAGAATCAGCCATGATTTCCTTATTGTGGCCGGGATATCTTCTGATACATGTAGTGTCTCTGCCTGATAACCCGGCTACAATAAGAAAATCATAGCTGAGTTCCTGACAAGTCCCAGACCACAGAAAGTTTCTGCATTAGTGGTCGTAACCATTGGCAACCGATCAAGACAACAGACTGTCACCACTAAGATGGTTGGAGAAAATCTTTAAAACTCTGCAGAATTTTTAATTACTTATATTTGCAAAAATGTTTAACTTTTAATTATCTACAAATATAGATCTGATTATGTACATGGGAATACCCCTTTAAAATCATATTCAACGTACAATTGAACATACAGTCAGTATCTGCAATATGTGTAATTTAATGAAAGATCCACTCAGTTGTTAAAAACCTTTAGTACTATGCATGCACTAAATATCTAGTAGTGGCTCTCTGCCATACATTGTAGTACTGCATGTCCTGTGCTAAGATGAGCAGGTCCTTTGGACATCAAGTCAGTGTGGTTCACTTTTGTGTTTTTTACATTGGGGTGAATGTAATAAAAACACTTTTCTAAATGGAAAGCACATAACCTAATATTGTACTGTGATATGTGTTAACGTAACAGGACAGAGCATTGATCCAAGCTTGGCAGGCATCTTAGGAAGACGGGCACCTCGTTCCAAACAGCCATTCATGGTTACATTTTTTCGGGCAAGTAAGAATCAGATCAGATCAACAAGAGCAATTAAACAACTAAAAAAAAGGCAACAGAAAAAACACAGCGATCTTCCACATCCCAACAAACTACCTGGTGTATTTGGTAAGACTTGAATGGAAGAAACGTATTGGGGGAGATTTATAAAAGTATCTAAAAAAAAAAAAAAAGAGTAACCAATCACAGCACAGCTTTCATTTTTTATAGCGCTCTTAAATTCTCTAAATACATTGTGATTGGTTGCTGTAAATACAACTTCTTCTTCTTCTGCATTTTTTATTTTTGCTCTTGCTAGCTATAGAAGTCTATGGGGAAAACACTGATTCTGTAGATAGAATTAACATGCTGCGGTTGTGTGGATGAGATAAAATCTCATTTGCTATGATGGGATACTGCGTTTTATTCTGTATTTCTGCAGTACCCTAAAATTCAGCATTTTTGCAACATATGGTCTCAGCGAGAAAGCTTTTTGCAAGCAAATTTCCACAACGCTCCAGTGCGTTTTCAACAACAGATCTTCCCCACTGTATTATATTTTTTATTGAAATGAAAGCTATCATATGTTTGTGTATTTAAAACATCAGTGCTTTATGTTACAACAATTTAGGCTGGGGCTCCACGTGGTGGAAATACTGGACAAAAACCTCATCGTTTTACAGTCACTACAAAGAGGATGGAATTCTAGCAAATCCCATCCAGATATTGCAGGAAAAATACGCACTTCAGAAATACTGCAATTTCCGCAACTCTTGCAGTTTTGTAAATCGCAGCATGTCAATTATACTTCCAGAAACGCCGGCGGGTTCCCTATAGGTAAAACGGAAACAGACTTTCTTTGAAAGGCGCTGTGAAATGAAACCGTCACACGTTGCCGCCGCGGTTTCCCCAACAGTGATTTGTTGATGCAGCCTGCTACATAGAGCCTTAGCATCAGACTGAGGCCCCACATTGCGGAAATGCAGCTTTTTTTGTTGCAGATTTGCAGCGTTTCTTTGAGTGAAGGCCAGGAGAGGATTTAGCAGAAGGGAGATGTATAAGAACTTCCTATATATTCCCCATTCCTTTTGCAGCCACTCTTAGCTTTGGCTCAATCATCAATGTCAGCGAGACAACTTCCTGCTTATATGATTATATTCATCAAGACTCTTTATTTTTATAGTCTATCAACATTTTTATTGTGGGAAAAAAGTTTTCAGATGGTTTGAGATAATGTTTTGTATGTTTCCATAACTAAAGCAGCATAAATATTGTGCATCCAATACTCTAGCTAAGGCAAGAAAAATATACAAAGGTCCTTCCATCCAAAACAGTTGTTACATTCAATGTTGGATGTGAGCAGCATTGTATATATGTTTGAGTATACAACATTATGAAGAGCACTTCAGCATAATATTCATTGTTCTGTTTATTTTCTATATGTTGTATTTTTATGCTACTTCTGGTAAAGGGTATTTATGTGGGTTATTGTGATTATATTACACATGGAAACGGCTTTAAATTATTTCCAATTACAATTTGGAGACCAAGTCAAAATTATAGGCACCATGGTGTGTTTGTATGCAGGCTCGGACTGACCCACAGGTAAATAGGTGAACCCCCATTGGGCCCCTGAGCCAGGTGGGCCCTAGCTCGCCTTGGCATGGCACAGTACACTTTACTATACTTCGCTCAGATACTCATCATAGAGAATCTCAGTCCGGCTATGATTCCGTATAGTAAACTGGATAGACTTAAGAAACTGCCCAGTTTATTTTTATATGCTATTTTTATATAACACATTGGGCAACTGAGATAACATCTAAGTGCAGGGTCAGGCCCTATGTTATCGATAACTCTTTGGGGGCCCTAATTATCTTGCAGCTGCTTAAGGTTTGTTGCTACGTGAGCACATATCCTCAGCTCACAAAGCTAAGAAGGCCCTAAGGAGCCAAGCAGCAGGCTACTGACTAAACCCCAGGACAGAAACAACCAGAGGCAAGGGCGAGGCAGCAAGCTACTACCGAAAATTTTTTTTTATATTGTCAGCACTTCAGGAATTTGTGAACAAGTGCCAGGTAATATTTGCAGGTAGCTGTATACTTGGCCCCCAGATTTAACTTTACTGGTGGGCCCTAGGAAGCCCAGTCTTAAAGTGCAGCATGGCATTGGGACGTGTGTATATACATACACATCTACATTTCCCAGCACTTATGACTATGTAATGTACATATTTATAATTTTTTATATATAGACTACATTTGATATCTCATTTTAGATCATGTTCATGTTCCTGATGGCAGACAAGTGTGTAAAAGACACGAGTTATATGTCAGCTTTCGCGATTTAGGTTGGCTGGTAAGTATTCGTTCCTATCTATGGTTTTATGACCTATGTTATCTGTCTTCTCATATAGCTACTGCCTCTTATATATCTCTCCTTCCCCTCTCGCAGCATCACTTTTAAACAAAGGCCAAAGTAGAGGATTAAGGAGGGTGATAAGTGTAGCATACTACCCCTCCTCTCTTCTTTATTCTTACACCTTGCGCTTTATGCAGGTACTGAGGAAGAGCCAGTACTGTAGCTTCCCACACCATACACTTCCGGTATTTGCTGACTATAGACGCATTTGTATCATATAGTTTTCTGAACATTTACAGATGGATTAAACTTTAGCCTAACTACAGGAATACTTTAACAACAGATTATTTTAGCTGATAAAGGTTGTAGCAGTGTTTTGTAAAATAAAGTATATCTTAATCATCGGGTAGAACAGAAAGTTCAGTCTTAAAATGTGGAATAAATAGTAAATGATTTGTCATGGATAATAACTATAATAACGGTTTAAGCATTTTAGTTGGTTGTTTGGCTCAGATTGTCATTGGAAGACTTGGAAGACTTGACCGTTATAGTAAAGCAATTGGTCAATTTTAGCAGCCCCCCATTGCTATGTAATACAAAAATAACAAATGTAAACTCATGAAATTGTAAATGTAAATTCATGAACTGGCGTGGCAGTGGAGTGTCCCGTCGCTGTGTACTGGAAGCCATATGCCTCTCTTGTCCGCAATAAGGTAGGCATGCTGGGTATACGACGCACCAATTTTCCTCACATATGAGCATCTGATGAAGGTCAAGCAGGCCGAAACGTTATGCTTGTATGCTGATATACCTGTGAACAACTTGGATTAAAATATAGTTTCAACAGAATATCAAGGAGTACTTCATTTCTGTTATATATGTGATTTGGATTTGGACCCTACTTGAAGCAACCCATATATCCAGAGCACTCCACACACCATCCTTACTTGGTTAACTCTCCTACGTTACAATATGTACAGTAAATGCTGTGACTCATTTATGTTCTTACTTCTGTAGGATTGGGTAATAGCTCCACAGGGGTACTCAGCATTTTACTGTGAAGGAGAATGTTCATTTCCTCTTGATTCCTGTATGAATGCCACCAACCACGCCATCTTACAATCACTAGTAAGTATTTCTACTTAATGTTATTAAAAGGGTTTTTTTCCCTTTTTTTTTTAATATATCTGTTTGATTTATAGCTATTCGGAGGCCAGGCCAGCCATAGTAGCCTAGAAATAATAGTTAAAGGCTTTTTCGGGCAAAAAAAAAATAAAAATATGTATATATATATTTTTTTAAATGTCGGTTACTGCTAGTAATGAATTAATAAGTACACCCATATACTTTTAGCAGTGTTTTGAGTGATTTCTGGGTGTCTCTGGGAGCTCTTGGCATCCTCTGCATTTGTTTACTTGGTGTAGCTTCCTGCTGTGTAGCTTCCACACTACCTCCCTCTCACTGCCTTTCCTCCGCTGTCACTCCATTACACCCCCTCCCTGCCCACTAATAGCCTTTCCCAACTAACTCAGCCCACTCCCCCACCGCATCATACTTACACGTCTTCCTCTCTGACAGTCGGCTCCCCCTTTTCTTTCACTGAGTGCAGGCTGGAGACCTCTCTCTGCCTCTCTGGAGATGAGGGTGGAGTTGTAATGGTAATGTTTCATTTCGGAAATGGGGAAACAGACCATCACCGGATTATCAGAAAGTGTGCCTGGGTCAGTCACATGACTGCCCCAGGGACATGGATAATTATGGATTTATTTATTTTTTTAATATAAGTAAATTAGAAGTTAAGTGGGTGAGAGGTTTAGTTTAGGGTTTAATTTTTATTTCATCCTGGACAACCCTAAGTACATAAGGTTGGATGAAGACACAGGTCCATCAAGACCAACCTTCCAAGCTATAACTCTATAGTCATGATCCGGAGGACGGCAAAAAATTCTACGAGGCTGATGCCAATTGCATTTTTTAACTACTAGACTGTCCTGCCAGGTTTCTGAGTGAATCCTCCTGGTGAGAAATTCTGACAAGATTCAGACAAAATATCTTAACTCTGAAAAGAGATGAATAGAGGTGAATGGCTCTTTTATATAAAATCACAGATACTCCAGAGTGTCTAGACTCCCATGAAAATCTACACCAAATAACTGGTACCTAGTATCACTGATAAAGGGTTTAACATTCTGTATGTCAGACTACAATATTAGTCTCACATACGGCTTTCTCACCAGGTTTAATATTAATTTGCAGAAATTTGACCAAATAATGTAATTTATAGGGAAACTGTCACCATGAAAATGCAGTCTAACCTGCAGTCACCATGTTGGGGCATAGAGCAAGGGAAGGGGAGCTGAGGAGATTGAGATAGTTTTGTGGGAAAGTGTTCAGTATAACTTTTCATTTATTGATTTCTCTTTATGTTTAGAAGAAGTAAGAGAGTCCAATGGGAAGTGCTAACAGTGAACGACAGCCTCCCCTCTGTGACTTGTGGGGGTTAGCTTGGTAGAAGCAGTGGTGTGGACCCAAACAGTCAAGACAGGGACACAAAATATGCAGCAAAACTGGTTTATTTTAAGAAAACAACAAAATAAATAAACCTTACATCAGGCACAGAAAAAACAAAAATAAAGTAGAGCCTTAACTTCAGGCAAAAAGGAAAACAAAACCTGCTCGTCTGAGCGAATAACTTACAGAAATTACTATCTGTATGTGTGGCTTATTACCAGCCACAGAGCATCCTGCTCTGGACTACAGGATCTGTAGCCCTTTTCTAACCCAGTAATGAGCCTATGACCCTCACCTGGGCTGCAGCCTATTCAAGATCCACCCTGGACCACACATAAGTCAGGAACCTGGGGCTAATACAGTATGATTTCAGTACTGTGCCTGTCACCTTCTCACAGACTATACATACAGACATAACTGTCAGTAACTGTTAGGACCACTCACTGGCAGGGCCATTTTAATACATTGGTAGGCTCAGTGCAAAGTGGTCCTCCATTCCCACAACTTGAGCATACATCCTGACATTTAGGATATCCAAAGAGAGATGAACAATGTGATGTGAACAGTGTGCCACTGCAAATTGTTTGAGTTAACTTACGCTCCTCCTACACTAAATGATGCCTAAAATTTATGCAAGCAATGAGCTGGTGTCCATTTCCCTCCAGATGTATGGCTCAGTGGAGGGTGCACCTTGCCATATATAGCAATGGGGCTATGAAGACTGACATTGATAACAGCAGTCTTCATACATGTGCCCTAATACTGCTTACCCTCATGATGCAAATCTTCCTAATTAGTGTTGGTATAGACTTCGGTATTCCAAAAATGCAATGTATGGACAAATCCCTTCCAATAGTAGGGTAAAGGAAGGCTCCACTTGAAATGGCAAAGTCCTATATAAAGCACAATTAAAATCACAACCATATTTCTTCATATTAAAACTAAAAGTACATGTGCTCAAGTATCAGCTTACAGGTTTCAAAGCAAGTCAGCCTCTTACACAGCTATGACCACTTTGCCATTTCATGCGAAACAATGCGTTTAGATTAAAAGAAAAAGTATATCATATACAGAATAAAGTTTGTTTTGGTACCGTGTTAGCCAGTGGTTATAAAATATAAAAAACAAAAAATACTTTGCAAGTCTTCAGTAGGTGATACCTTTTTTAATGGCTAACTCATAATGATGACAGAATATGACGTTTCAAAGCTTTCCTCTGAGCTTCTTCTTCAGATATATAAGGCCATGACCCTATTCCAGACGTTGGACAATGGGATGAACATCTCACGTGGGTTTATGTCTTTTTATACACATCATTAAGACAGCCATTAAGATAAGAACTGGGGGATCTGGCAATTGATTGTTTGTTGTTATAAGTATATAGTAATAAGCCTCTTCCCCCCTCCCTCCTGTAATCCTATCCCTATGTGTCCTGTTGTACATAAATATGCAGCCTCTAGAAAGTGTTTTTTAGTTATATCTGAAGAAGAAGCTCAGAGGAAAGCTTCGAAACGTCATATTCTGTCATCATTATGAGTTAGCCATTAAAAAAGGTATCACCTACTGAAGACTTGCAAAGTTTTTTTTGTTTTTTATACAGAATAAAGTGATTAGTGCAGAGCTGATAAAACAAATAGTAACTTTACAATCATAACAAGACATATAAGTAGTCCAAACCACCCACAGCAATACCCCAATATTCAGCAATCACAATAAATAAACAAGAAAGATCATGTAATACAACACAAATCACATGATACGTCAACAACAAACACAGTCCATAACAACATGCAAACAATAACAACAATAATTCAATACTTAAAAGCCATTAAAGGGTGTTTCCCTTCTCCCTCTCTCACCAGTTTGCCTACTGTCTCTTTTTTTGTCACTTCCTTTATTCTTCATCAAGCTGGTGGGCAGGCTTTAACTGTTTTATGTAAAGACGCTATGAAGTACCTCAGTAGATATTACACTGACGAGCAAAAGGGTAACATGTTTTAAACTTTTGACTTTCCGTCTCCATATCTCACCATCCACTACAGCTTCGAACGTGAGACTACCATCATTTTACAGACAATCATCTTGACTATCTCATACATAAATTTGACTTGCAAATTTTTAGCATATGATAAGCTAAGCTATGCAGATTCTTGTCATGTTAGGCTGCATTCACACAGAGTAACGCCAGGCGTCACTTGTGTGTAAGTTGTGTGTCTTTTACAGCCGTCATAAAACGTTTACATAGAGTTCTATAGGAAAAGACGGCCGTAAATGACGGCTGTAAATGACGGCCGTCTTTTCCTATAGAACTCTATGTAAACGTTTTATGACGGCCGTAAAAGACACACAAATTACACACAAGTGACGCCTGGCGTTACTCTGTGTGAATGCAGCCTAACTGTGTTGTTACTGTTTTACTCCTGGTGGTGGAAAAATCTTTTTCTTCTTGTATACTACAAATAAAAACCTTGGTTTTAAACACTGCCTAGATCCTTCAAGCATGTCTCGACCAAAATCTGACCACAGATGCTGGTGCATACTGGTTGATTTGTACTTGGGTACGAATACAGCTTTTTCTTCAACTCTACCGACAAGAGTTTGATTGGGTCAAGGTCTAGGGGGCCAATCCAGCACCTCTACCTCATTTACACTGAACCATTTCTTTGCTAACCTCAACATAAGCTTCGGGTCATTGTCCTGCTCTAACACTATGTCGTCCTTTTCATACCCATAGTACTCAAGTGTATGAAGTAACTCATCTTGTAGCATACTCACACATAGCTCAGCATTGAGACCACTATTGATCCTGAACAAGTATACAATGCCTTTGGCTGTGAAACAACCCCATATCATCAGGATTCATCAGGATTCTTCAACTTCTCAATCCGTTCGCCCCCTTTTCCATTGTTTCTTCTCTACCCATTTGCACCCATAAGAGCCCAGTCTATTGACTTTCGTCTCATCGCTCCAAATCGCATGTTTACAATCTTTTGCTGTTCACCTTTCATACGTTTTTGGAAACTCAAGCCAACGCTAATGACAATATTGAAGTCAAGCCTTCTTCATCTTTTTTTGGGGCAACCATTCCAGACTTGTGTAACGTGTGTTGCATGGAGCTTACATGGACGTCTGTGATCACACTATTATGAAGCATACGAACCACTCTCACTGCCATGTTGGTTGTGTTTGTGATAAGCTGATGTGTTGACTCCGATATTTTGCCTGGACTTTCACGTCTTGGCTTTTGAATGTATGGACTTCGTCTCAGATTCTTCCAGGTATCATGGCACTCACATGACGCAGTTTGTCAATTATCTTGGCCGAGAGACTGCTATCAATGAGTTGGATGGTGCTGTTTCTTTTTCCTTGAGAAATCTTCTTCATGGATAATCCTCAATTTGAACCAGTGACCTTTCACTTGAAAATCAACCTAATAAGACACTGAGCTATTAGGAAATATGAGAACAGGAAGCAAATCATAAAAATGCCATTACAAGACCAGATTCTGCATGACTACCCATATGCTAAATAGTTGCAAGCAGGGTTGGACTGGGATGTCCAGGGCCCACCAGTGGAATTGCTTCTAGGGGCCCACTGCAAAGACCCTGCAGATCAGCGGTACCGAGACACGACGGCTATAGGTAAAAACATGTCGGGAGCCATGCTGCTCACGCACTATACCATGTGCACTACTACCTAAACCTACTGCTACACCTTGTATGGCAAGTGAACAACATGGCTCCTAGAAATGTTACCATTACCTGTAGCTGCAGTGTCCTGGAAAAGCTGATCTGCAGAGGCCCTGGTTGTTGTATCTTCACAGATGTAATATTGACGGCCTATCCTAAGTACAGGCCACCAATATTAGAAAGATGGATACATCGTTTAAAGTGGTTGTCCAGGAATTGGAGCAACTCATGTGCCAGGCGGGTGGTGTAAAATAAAAAACAAATAAATAAAAAAGAATACTCATCTGTCCTTGGCGCTCCGTTGTCCGCCGGTAGTGTCCATTCAGTCTCGTGCTGGCACCTCCTTGCTGGCAGTCTTGCACCTCATGTGACCACTGAGACCAATTACGTACAGGATTTCCAGAAATAAGGCCATGAGACCAAACAGACACAGGCAGGGGACAATGGGGTGCTGAGGACAGGTGAGAATGCTTTTTTTTATGTATTTTTTTTTATTTTTACACCCCCCTGGTGGCCACCACAGTCATCACTCCAGTTTATAGACAACCTCTTTTAAGGGGTTGTCAGGGCCAAATATTTCATGACCAATTCACTGGTCCCCCATAATGTATGGGGAACAGTGACGGGGCCATTATATTGTGTGGGAGCAGTGATGGGGAGAACATCACGGCCGCAAAATAACGTGGCTTATACGCTCCTATTCCACCCTCCTCCAGTCCACACTTTGGGGATGTTCTGGCAGCGACTCAGCTGCATAGAGTCTGTTCGTCAAGGGAGCTTAAAGAGGACCTTTCACCACTTTTGGGCACATGCAGTGTTATATACTGCTGGAAAGCTGACAGTGCGCTGAATCGGCTTTCCCGATCTGTGCCCGGTGTAAAGAGCTTACGGTGCCGGTACCGTAGTGCTCTATGGTCAGAAGGGCGTTTCTGACCATTAGCCAGAGACGTCCTTCTACCTCGCGGCGCCTATCGCGCTGTACTGTGGAGCGGGGAGGAACGCCCCCCTCCCTCTGCTCACACAGCTCGTCCATAGACGAGCATTATCAGGAGCGGGAGGGGGGCAGTCAGCTCTAGCAGCAGACTTTGAGCAGAGCTTGGCTATAGAGCCAACAGAGAGGTCATATTTTTGGGAGCTGTGTCCTGAATGATTCTACTGGCTTTTTGATTTCTGTTATTCTAGGTGAGGTCACCTATTCTATGTTTAGTTAGAGCCTAGCCGGGCAGGTATTTATTTTCGTATTGTTTCCTTTTGTTGCTGCACTACCTTTTTGAGTGAAAATAAACTCTACCTTTGTTTTGGACTAAGGAAACTGGACTTGTGTCTTTGTGTCTGTGGCACCCCACCTAGCAACCCCAAACCCTGACAATAGATATATCCTATTAATATTATAAATGTGAAAGTTTGTGAGTTTGGATGTTCGTGGGTTTGTGTGTTTGGATGTTTGGATGTTTGGATGTTTGTTCCTCAATCACGCAAAACCCGCTCGACCGATTTGGCTGAAATTTTCCACAAACATAGTTAATACACCCGATTGCGCAATAGGCTACTTTTCGTCACAATAGCGCACATACGTTTGTGCCAGGACCCCCACAAAACCCAAACTCACACCACCATCTCTGCAATCTCACACACTTTGGACCATAGCAAGCCCACCCATGTCAATACCCCTAGGAAGTCTAATAAATGCAAAAAAAAAAAGTTTAAAAAAAAGTAAAAAAAAAATAAAAACAAATAAAAAGGATTAAAAATTCAAATCACCCCCCTTTCCCTAGAACACATATATAAAAGTAGTTAAAAACTGTGAAACACATACATGTTAGGTATCCCTGTGTCTGAAATCGCCCGCTCTACAAAGCTATACAAATATTTTTCCTGTTCGGTAAACGCCGTAGTGGGAAAAATGGTCAAAAGTGCTAAACCGCCGTTTTTTCACTCTTTTGATTCTGATAAAAATTTGAATAAAAAGTGATCAAAGCAATAACATTTCCCGAAAATGGTAGAACTACAAAGTACAGCCGACCCCGCAAAAAAAGACGCCCTATACATCCCCGTACACGGACGTATAAAAAAGTTACGGCTGTCTGAATATGACGACTTTTCAAAAAAAAAATGTTTTAACACAGTTTTGGATTTTTTTAAGGGGTCAAAATGTAAATAAAACAATATAAATTTGGTATCCCCGGAATCGTAACGAAACACAGAATACAGGGGACAGGTCATTTTGGTTGCATAGTGAACGCCGTAAAACCAAAGCCCCTAAGAAAGTCGCAGAAATGCATTTTTTTGTCAAATCCACCCCATTCAGAATTTTTTCCCTGCTTCCCAGTACATTATATAGAATAATTAATGGCGGCATCATGAAGAAAAATTTGTCCCAAGAAAAATTAAGACCTCATATGGCTCTGGGAGCGGAGAAATAAAAAAGTTATGGGGTTTAGAAGGAGGGGAGTCAAAAATGAAAAACCAAAATCAAAAAATGCCATCGACGGGAAGGGTTTAACTTCAAATACTTCTGTCCCAAAGTCACTATGTAAAGTTTCTCACAACACCGTATAGCAGCTCAAATACAAATTAACTTCAACACAAAAGTCTCACGTATTCTCTAAATTACAGCAAAAACAAGATACAAAGTTACATTTCATATCCCATCCCTTATACAAACTACGAAAACCTTACCCATGCCTGTATATACCTACTGCTACAATCACCGCAGACGAAGTCGCGGGTACCAGCTAGTAATGTTTATATAAGTAATTATTGAAGACTATAGAGCCAACATTTAATGTATCAATCATTACTGGTAACTAGAGATGAGCGAACACTAAAATGTTCGAGGTTCGAAATTCGATTCGAACAGCCGCTCACTGTTCGAGTGTTCGAATGGGTTTCGAACCCCATTATAGTCTATGGGGAACATAAACTCGTTAAGGGGGAAACCCAAATCCGTGTCTGGAGGGTCACCAAGTCCACTATGACACCCCAGGAAATGATACCAACACCCTGGAATGACACTGGGACAGCAGGGGAAGCATGTCTGGGGGCATAAAAGTCACTTTATTTCATGGAAATCCCTGTCAGTTTGCGATTTTCGCAAGATAACTTTTCCCCATAGAAATGCATTGGCCAGTGCTGATTGGCCAGAGTACGGAACTCGACCAATCAGCGCTGGCTCTGCTGGAGGAGGCGGAGTCTAAGATCGCTCCACACCAGTCTCCATTCAGGTCCGACCTTAGACTCCGCCTCCTCCGGCAGAGCCAGCGCTGATTGGCCGAAGGCTGGCCAATGCATTCCTATGCGAATGCAGAGACTTAGCAGTGCTGAGTCAGTTTTGTTCAACTACACATCTGATGCACACTCGGCACTGCTACATCAGATGTAGCAATCTGATGTAGCAGAGCCGAGGGTGCACTAGAACCCCTGTGCAAACTCAGTTCACGCTAATAGAATGCATTGGCCAGCGCTGATTGGCCAATGCATTCTATTAGCCCGATGAAGTAGAGCTGAATGTGTGTGCTAAGCACACACATTCAGCACTGCTTCATCACGCCAATACAATGCATTAGCCAGTGCTGATTGGCCAGAGTACGGAATTCGGCCAATCAGCGCTGGCTCTGCTGGAGGAGGCGGAGTCTAAGGTCGGACCTGAATGGAGACTGGTGTGGAGCGATCTTAGACTCCGCCTCCTCCAGCAGAGCCAGCGCTGATTGGCCGAATTCCGTACTCTGGCCAATCAGCGCTGGCCAATGCATTCTATTAGCCCCATGAAGTAGAGCTGAATGTGTGTGCTTAGCACACACATTCAGCTCTACTTCATCGGGCTAATAGAATGCATTGGCCAATCAGCGCTGGCCAATGCATTCTATTAGCTTGATGAAGCAGAGTGTGCACAAGGGTTCAAGCGCACCCTCGGCTCTGATGTAGCAGAGCCGAGGGTGCACAAGGGTTCAAGTGCACCCTCGGCTCTCCTACATCAGAGCCGAGGGTGCGCTTGAACCCTTGTGCAGCCTCGGCTCTGCTACATCAGAACCGAGGGTGCGCTTGAACCCTTGTGCACACTCTGCTTCATCAAGCTAATAGAATGCATTGGCCAGCACTGATTGGCCAGAGTACGGAATTCGGCCAATCAGCGCTGGCCAATGCATCCCTATGGGAAAAAGTTTATCTCACAAAAATCACAATTACACACCCGATAGAGCCCCAAAAAGTTATTTTTAATAACATTCCCCCCTAAATAAAGGTTCTCCCTAGCTATCCCTGCCTGTACATCTATCCCTGTCTCATAGTCACAAAGTTCACATTCTCATATGACCCGGATTTGAAATCCACTATTCGTCTAAAATGGAGGTCACCTGATTTCGGCAGCCAATGACTTTTTCCAATTTTTTTCAATGCCCCCGGTGTCGTAGTTCCTGTCCCACCTCCCCTGCACTGTTATTGGTTCAAAAAAGGCGCCAGGGAAGGTGGGAGGGGAATCGAATTTTGGCGCACTTTACCACGCGGTGTTCGATTCGATTCGAACATGGCGAACACCCTGATATCCGATCGAACATGTGTTCGATAGAACACTGTTCGCTCATCTCTACTGGTAACCTTGATGAGCAGATAAATTAGCCAAAAAGCCACTCCTAGGTATGTACCTCTTGTCTAATGGAAACAGTCCGACATAATCAGCTCTGTATCAGAAATGAATTGCCGTCAAATAGGCAAGAGCTGAAGTACGATGCCTCATGTGCAACAGACCAGTATGGCTGTTTCTAGTAACAGGGATGTGAGATAAGCATTAAGCACACCAGTAAAGTACATAATATTTTAAAACAGTTATTTTCTAGTAGTGATGCAAATGTATGCAATAGGTTTTACAAGGTCACAAAACTGTGTGAAACAGATAGCTGTCATTGCAGGAAATGTCTCAGGTTTCTTAAGAAAAATAGTCAGATGAGGGTTACTACTTACCAAATGAGGCAGCCCAAACCCTTTCCCCATTGAAATGTTATTACTTCTACTGTGGTCATTGGTTGACTAATCCTCTTGGTCAGAACTTCCTATTCAGTTTAAGATCAGAAAGTGTGTTGTCTCTCTCCATGCATACAAATACAAGGTTACATTCAGGATGTGCCTCATTTAGGGGTGGTGTAACCACTTAGTCAACTTCTATCCAGACTAAGTAAAATAAAACATGAATAGAAACAGGTAAAACAGTAAGAGCAGTGTGCAAGGGTTTATTTTTGTTATTTTTATTTAATGTGGAGAGAGCAAAGGAACTGATGAAAACAGCCAAATCTGTAAGTATCCTAAAGAACCGCTACTTTATTACATGAAAGGCTGATCTCATTTCACCACAAGGACAAGCAAATCTGAATTTAATAAAGTGGCTACAAGGTAACAACACAAGAGACAAACCAGCATGTGTGCCAGTCACTGGTACAGCGGCATGAAGCCCTCTGTCGGGCATATTACAGAGTAGTGCTCAAGGCAAGCTTTGAAATAAGCAGTAATAGGGAATCCAATGTAAACTAGCAAACATTCTGCCAAGGAAAACAGTCAAGAATCAACTGAAAATAATCTCCTGAATCATACCCTTGTCTCTCAGAAGAATGGCTCTTTTTAGGAGTTGTACATTTCCTAAAGACCCTCTGGGTGTTGTTTGCTAGCTGGCCATTTTGTTTAGGCTTTGTTACACTTAAGGCATACCTGAAGTTATAAACCACTTCACATAAAGGAATGGTGCAGGTGACTATAAGAAGATTGTAGACAACAGGCTACCAGCGAACAGAATGGGGCAATAAGTTAACTAGTTAGGCAACAGCCTCATACTCCATTTCTCATTTTTATAGAGATCTATGTGAGACTGGAATGAATGTAATGAGCAGGAGGGCAGCCTAATACATAGTGAAGGAATCGGATCTCCTTACTAAGATATACCATAACGTTTCTGATATTCACGTGTACTATTTATTTCTGAAGTTGTTTATGCTGTTAGATATAGTACAGTTACAGTTATATTCTTTTTTAGGTTCACCTTATGAAGCCAGAAAGTGTTCCCAAAGCGTGCTGTGCTCCCACCAAACTCTCAGCAACATCAGTCCTGTATTATGACAACAATAACAACGTAATACTGAAAAAGCACCGAAACATGGTGGTCAAGTCTTGTGGATGTCACTGAACAAGATGAAAGCTGTGTAGCTGCACTGACACGAGGATTTGCTGAATATATTTATGTTACACTTGTTAAAATGTTATATTAAATAAATCATTTAAAAGAATAAATGCCATTTCCAATATAATGAAGCACTATGTGTAATGGGTTTTATTATGATCCTTAATTATTATTTAGAAACATCATTATTATCCTATATTAGCCCATGTTTTACAACACTGCACTGTACATATAATGTAATATTTATGAGATCTGTTCTCCTGTATGTAATTTTAGGTCCAAATCCACAAGTAATTGACAGATTGCCTCTCTCTCCATTCACTTGTACTGGAGTAGATAGAGAGGATGTCTAATCAGACAAGTTTGAAAGTCTCATACAAATTAATGGAAAGACTTAAGCATACATGGAGGGTATCAGGTATTTATGGCATACGCTATACATATAGCTATAAGGATGGAAAAACCTTTAAGGGTTAAACCACCAACCTGAGTAAAAAACTGGCTACATAGCATAGTCAAATAATGAAAATGTATACATATAATGCTCATCATTTATCCATCTTATAATTAAATTATAACATTTCTTGATTTTCAGAATTATATATTTCAATTATGCTTATACAGTATAGCAAACTGAATAGAAGTTCCTATTTACCAACCTACAAGCTATTTCAATAATTCTTCTTTTATATGTCACTTGCCAACCCATCAAGTTACATGGTTAAAACGTAATTGGTCACTAACTTTTCAGACAACTTACTCTCATTTAAAGAGGACCTTTCACCACTTTTGGGCACATGCAGTGTTATATACTGCTGGAAAGCTGACAGTGCGCTGAATTCAGCGCACTGTCGGCTTTCCCGATCTGTGCCCGGTGTAAAGAGCTTACGGTGCCGGTACCGTAGTGCTCTATGGTCAGAAGGGCGTTTCTGACCATTAGCCAGAGACGTCCTTCTGCCTCGCGGCGCCTATCGCGCTGTGCTGTGGAGCGGTGAGGAACGCCCCCTCCCTCTGCTCACACAGCTCGTCCATAGACGAGCATTATCAGGAGCCGGAGGGGGGAGTTCCTCCCCGCTCCACAGCACAGAGTGATTGGCGCCGCGAGGCAAAAGGACGTTCCTGGCTAACTGTCAGAAACGCCCTTCTGACCATAGAGCACTACGGTACCGGCACCGTAAGCTCTTTACACCGGGCACAGATGGGGAAAGCCGACAGTGCGCTGAATTCAGCGCACTGTCAGCTTTCCAGCAGTATATAACACTGCATGTGCCCAAAAGTGGTGAAAGGTCCTCTTTAATAGATCATGTGCTACTGGACCAACATGTAATGCACTTTAATTAAAAATATTTCTGCTTTCTGCCTGAACTTCTCTCTAACGTTCCTGCCACTAGGTTTCTCCCTTCTAGCTAATTGGAAGTTCACTCCCTGTTACTATAAGGAAAATGTTTGTTTCTGTACCATGTTAGCCAGTGGGTAGGAAATATAAAAAAAATAAAAACTTGAATCTTCAGTAGTTGATTCCTTTTATGATGGCTAACTAATAATGATGACAGATTACAACGTTTCAAAGCTTTCGGCTTCTTCTTCAGGTATGTCTAAAAACAATTTCTGAACGATGCATATTTATGTACAGAGGGACACATAGGAATAGAATTCTAGGAGTGAGGGTGGAAGAAGGTTATTGGTTATACAACTAAACAATTCATCAGTCTGCAATGTTTTTATCAGCTCAGAGAATGGTGCTTTGTGTGATTACATTTGGGATACAATTCACACAAAGAAAGCAGCTTTCCTGACTGTGCTTATAGACTGCTCTTTAAATTTGTTGTTTTTTTTTGTTTGTTTTTTTAGCTGTATCATGCCTGCATGTATTTGGCCTATATTTGCAGTCGAGTGATCCTGGATCACCTATATTATGCTCATTGTTCACTAATATTATTATTATTATTTTTTATGTAGATTGTGAGCCCCATATAGAGATCACCATGTACTTTTTTTTTTTCTCCTATCAGTATATGTCTTTGTAGAATGGGAGGAAATTCATGCAAACATGGGGAGAACATACAAACTCCTTGCAGATGTTGTTCATGGCGGGATTCGAACCCAAGGACTCCAGCGATGCAAGGCTACAGTGCTAACCATTGAGCCACCGTGTTGCCCCCATTGTTCGCTATTTTACAGTTACTCCTGGCAGAATTACAAGTAAAAGGAATTACACGTAAATTACACGTAGTAATGGATAGAGGAGGGGAACAGACTACTTCTTATTGAACTCACTCCCTGTTTCAAAGAGAAAAGTAAAATGTATTTACTATATGAAGGAATTTTCTTTGCCTCAAGTCATCAGGTCATTGCTCCTCAGCTATCAGTCCATTTTCACATCCTCAAGATCTGAGCCAGTGTTTCTGTCAGTTTGTGATCTGAATCCATGAAGGTTTGCAGTTTAAGTGGGCTAGAATAACAAGACCAATCCTTAAAGCACTGCCAAGTGGAAATTTAAACGCCTTGTTTTTTTTCTACCTGGTTCTGTATGCTTTCATTTAGAAGCACTTGGTTCAGCAGGTCACCCTGTGCAGTGACTGAAAACAACCATTCATACAGGAGCTGGGTAAACACAACATGAAGCATGAGGTGAAATCGATACAGAACACAGCCTGTTAGGAAAGCGGTAACAAAAAGACACAAAGCAGCATGAACACGTATTTACTGTGGACAAAATCATATGCATCCACAGTTTCCATAACAAACTGAAATATAATACAGGAAAGGCATAAAGCACAGCTAATATGTAGAATGTGCTTCATACCTGGAAAGTAAAAGGACATTTTGAAGAGCAAAACAGGACCGTGCCCCATTTCATGTCTCTCAATTTCTGTCTTGTTCACAATTCTGATGACATGAACAAATAAATATAACGCTTTTAAAAGTAATTTCATTGTGCAAAAAAGTAAAGCATAAAAAGATATAGAAAGTGTAATAAAACTACAGAATAAAGTTCTCATCAGTTATACTGCACAGCGACTTATTGCAACTTAAAAGTATTGCAAATTGCTTTTTGCTCATCCCATTTTCCCAAAAATGGATTAAAAAGTAGTGAAAAATCTTTATGTGCCCCTCAATGAGAACTACAGTGTGTTTTGAAAAAAATAAATGCTCAGACAGATACAACAGATAAATAAAAAAGTTATGCTCCTCAAATGGAGAAACAAATTATTTGGTTGTGCAAAAATAGTAAAACATAAAAATAACTATATAAATTTGTTATCATAATTGTACGACCAGCAGAATAAAGGCTTTTCTGCATTTCGTTGGAGTGTGATGTGATGAAATCCACAAAAAACAGATTATTTTTTAAAGTATTTCTATATATGTCAATGTGGCAGATTTTGAATAGGTTTCTGAAGAGGTTATCTTGGAAGCAGTTATTTTCCTAGCATATAATGTTCTGTTTTGGAAGCGTTTTTATGCCTCTAAAAACTCCAAGGCTTCTAGTGAATCCCATCCCCACTTTGTGGTAAAATACGCACTGCGAAATTGCAGCATGTGAATTAAACCTACACAGTGTATGAAATATTATATATTATATCCACAACACCACGACTATAGTAAAGCCACCCCCCATAGTGCAGGTAATTAATTATGTCTGACATTAGGGGAGGAAAGGTTGTGGCAACCAAGGGAGCCAAACGCTGTATCCAGGGGTGGTATTCAGGTAAGTGACTATATACTCCTCATCATGCTTTGCCCTTGCTTGGTAATCAGACTCAGTTTGAAGACTACCTGCGGGTCTGCCACTTACCACGACAACTGTCGAGGGGTTGAATTGTCTCAAGAGAAGGGTTACGTCAGAAGGGTTGTTGGGAGTCTTGAAAAACTTTCCAAACGGCAAGGTGCTCAGCCTCGGTGGTTTCACCTATCTGTTCTACAAAATATTTCAGGAGGACTTGAGAGTTGCACCTTCGGGATTTGTTTAATTCCTTTCTAGCAGGCTTCCAAATGTCAAAATCCATGTTAAACTCCCATATAACCTTAATCCCTAAACCTAAAAGGCCCCCCAGTAATGTTCCAATTGCTGCCAGATAGCTCTTCTAAATTCTGATTTAAAGCTGCTTAACAAGATCCTGGCTAACCGTTTGAATGTTTGATTCCTCTTTCTTGTCCACAAGGACCAAATGGATTTTGTTCCCAGTCATCAGGGAGGAGACAACACCAGAAGGACAGTGGACTTGATCGAGGTAGCCAACCACTCATCTACCCCCATCTCTCCTCCTGGCTCTAGACGCGGAAAAGGCCTTTGATCGCCTTGACTGGACCTTTATGCTGGCCACCCCATAGGAGTTTGGGTTTTAAGGTGCGTTTCTTACTCTGATCCGGTATCTCCAATCTTTTACTAGCCCCTTCTGCCTTAATAAAACTCCTCCATTCCACATTGGACCCCTTTCCAAGGGGACTCGACAAGATTACCTAATTTCTCCTCTCATGTTTGTGCTCTATATTGAATGGTTAGCTGCCCACATCTGAGGAGACTTTGACAGAAAAGGTACTTGTGTGCAAGATAGAGGATTTAAGGTAGCCCTTTTCGCCGATTATGTCCTGCTTAACCTTACTCTCCCCCACACTGCTCTGTCCAATTTGATGCGTACCTTAGATGACTACTTCTAAAGTCAATTCCTCTAAAACGGAGGCTTTTCTGATTAATATCCCCCCATGATCTTCTCCCCCTCCTCCAGAATAATTATGACTTCCAGTGGAAGACCCACTCCATTCTATACCTGGGGATCAGAATCACACCCTCCTACTTCACTCTGTATGCAGCAAAGTACCCCCAGCTTTTCTGGGAACTTAGAGCACATCTGGAAAAATGGTGTCCCCTCCGTATATCTCTCATGGGACAGGTAGCTGCAGTCAAGATGTCAATACTGCCAAAACCACTATACTACTTTGAGACATTGCCAGTAGCAATCCCAAGGTCTGAGCTTCACAGCCTTCAGGAGGGCCATTTTCCACTTCATAGGGAACACTAAACGTCATCGTATCTGGTCCCTCACATTCTACATTACTATTGGGCAGCCCATCTTCACTGCATCTAGTTTTCGGTGGCATTACTCTCATATACCAAATGGGTTGGAATTGAAAAATTATGACTTGTGCCCATACACCCCAACGCTCTTATGGACCTTCTTACCTCCTTTTCCCTCATCTTGCTTTATCTCTACTGGGCCTTGTTAGGTTCGCTATATCCATTTGCATCACATGTAGCAGATGGTTTCCCTTAGCTTCTTGTTCAACCTCCTCTTCCCAGAGAATATGACCATGGTACGCGCCTGGTCTACTGTATGCTTAGTTAGACTTGCCTATATGATTAACCCTATCTCCTTGGAGCCCAGGCCGCTTATCTACCTCACCTCTACACTGGGTGGCTGCATTACCAACAGCTCATTCATTTTATATACTCTCTTTATGACAACCTAACAGTCACAATTCATACTCAAATTGAGAAACTAGGCAGAGTCAGCACCTCTATGAAGGGACTGATTTCCACCATATACCAAATTTTAGCCCTCCCTGAGGGTAGAGTCCTACAAACCCATTGCTCCTGCTGGGGAGCTGCCATGGGCAAATCTATATCTGCGGTGCAATGGGAGGTTATTTGGTCCCAAGCCTCAAAGTCCTCTACCTGTGTGACCTTCCGGGAAACACAATACAAACTGTTGATGCATTGGCATCACACTCCAATCCTGCATCACTTTCTGAACCCAACCAACCACTCTACGTTCTGGTATTGCTGCTCTTCAGTGGGCTCCTTCTATCACATATTCTGGGAATGCTTGCTGCTACAGGGATTTTGAGAGGAAGTTGAAGTGATAACGGATGCCCTCCTTATACAAAGGGTTCCCTTGAGCCCTTAGACCTACCTCTTGAATCTGTCTCCTAGAAATGTGGGGGAGGGGAAACCTTTAGATTTTCTCTACTTATGCACTGCTGCTAAAACTCTCATTGCACTGTAAGGATATTAAAAACCGAACACAGGGATAGAATTGTTAGCTCGCATGAAAGATTTTCATGGTCTGGAATATCTGACTGGTTGCGGAGGTAGCCAAGTCCACAGCATAGTAGCAATCGAAAGGCAGGATTCAGGAGGCGGCACTTGGAAGGCAGACAGTGGGAATCCGGAGCAGGTATGCAGATTCTGCCCTGCTATGGCAGGAGGTACTGGGGTACTTGACGAGGACAGTTGGGAGCTACGGTATGCCTATTCTCTTTCTCAGTCCTCATAAACTAGTACTGAAGGTGCTAACTAGGGCTTATTTTTGAAGTGGGGCTTTTATTTCAAGCCTACTCCAAAAATCCTGGAAAAATCAAACTAGGGCTTATTATCTTAGTAGGGCTTATTTTTGGAGAAACAGGGTAGATTACTAAAGGATTAAAATGCATGTAGTGCACCAGAGTTGTCTGCCAGCAACAGTTGCTTGAGCCATAAACTGAAAATCTGCAACGAAAGTCACATTTTCTGACAGGTTTTTGGAATTTTAATACAAGTGTTGAGAAGAATGTACTTTTGGGAAAGGTAAATGTGAATTAATCTAAACCTTTAAATATGACACAATAATACAATAGTTTGTATTTTTGTAACAAAGATCCATCATTGGACAAACCCAAGCTAGAAAACAAAATATTTATTTTTAACAAATGAATAATTTACAAAATGTTTTTATGAAGAATGTAAAGTCGTCTTGAAATATTTGTCTTGTTAGTGCGGTAGATGTGAGTATCCTTGCAAATACATCATACATATTCACCACAGTCTGATATGATTATTTTCTGTTTTGGTTTTCCATCCTTGTTCCCTTGAGCCTTTACCAAAATGAAAAAACAAAACAAAACATACAGGTCAATAATAGAATGCATGGAAAATATGAAAGATTTTGAAACTTTATACAAAATTTTTGGTAATTTTAAAAATTTTTCCATGTCATCTATATTTAAAAAATCCTAAAAATCTTGTAATTCCAACTTAAAATAATTTATGGTCCATCTCCAAGAGACATGAAGTCATAAACACAATATCTGGTGCAGACCCATTTCACTTCTATGGGAGAGTTTTCTAGGCATGTTCTGACCTGTGCAAAGGTTATTGCAAAAGAGGTAGGAGTAGAAAAGGGTGGGTTCACACTTCTGTTAATGTTCATTGCTCTTATCAGTCACAGGATGAGAGCAATGGACATTAACCAGCAGATGCAGACAGAGCCCTCTCCATCTTGTGTCCATGTACACTCACCCCAACATAAAACTACATGGCAGAAGAGAAAGATGATGGAAGAAAGCTTTTGACAGAAGGAAAAGATTTGCATCCAAGACTCAGCCTATGTCTATTACACTGCTACAGTTAATCTCTATCGCACTCAGGCTATGACTGACTACAGCAACGGACATTAACAACGGTAGTGTGAACCCAACCCAGGCTGTGAAATTCCCTATTGTGACTGGTAGATTCTGTGTCGTCAGTATATATGCATGATACCTGAGAAGTGAGGTGGCTGTTGCAAAGAATTCTACGGTATATAAAAATAAACTTGGCAGTTTCTTAAAGGAGTCCATCATATTAAACAGAATCATAACCCGACAGATGCTGTATGAGTATCTGAGTGTCTGATTGAAGTACAATAGTGTACTGTGCCATGCCTAGGGTGAGTTAGGGGCCCACCAGAGAGTCATCTGTTTACCTCTGGGCCAGTCCAAGCCTGATTACAGAGCACTAGAGGAAATAAAGCTGGGCCTTTACTGGTTGCTACGGGCTACAACATATAGTTTTCTATACTTAAAACGTAATTGCAAATAAATAAAGGAGCATTTGTGAAGGAAATTGGGCAACACTGACCTCCATCTGCCGTACAACATCTATTCCCTCCATCACCTCTCCAAACACAACATGTTTCCCATCAAGCCAGTCTGTCTTGTCGCATGTGATGAAGAATTGAGATCCATTTGTATTCTGACCAGAATTTGCCATAGACAGTAAACCTGTACAAAGACAGAAATTAAAGGTTAGAAACCAAACATTTAATCCTAGACTTGTACATCTAGAGCTGAACAGTCTAGAACTAAAGTAGCGTATTTTTCCGCATATAAAACGACTTTTTGACCCCTGAAAATTTTCTCCAAAGTCGGGAGTCTCTTATACGCCGGGCCTAGTCTCCAGGACTATCAGAGCACATCCCTCTGGCCGTTGTATCCTATTACTGGAGGCATCCTGAAAGCCTGGGGGATGGCAAAAAGAGAGCAGCGCTGTGCCAAGAAAAAACACACCTCCTTCAACTGTCTGGCCCGCCCCTCCTTTTCCCCTGTGTCGCTTCATTGCAGGAGCGAGATATGAAAGGCAGTGAAGGAGGGGCGGGCCAGATGGGTGAAGGAGGCGTGTTTTTAAGTTTGCTGAAAAAAACACGCCTCCTTCACCTGTCTGGCCCACCTCTCCTTCACTGCCTCTCAGATCTCGCTCCTGCAATGAAGCCACACAGGCAGTGAAGGAGGGGCGGGCCAGACGGGTGAAGGTGGTGTGTTTTCAAGTTTGCTTAGAAAACCACGCCTCCTTCACCCATCTGGCCCATCCATTTTTCTCTTTTTGCATAGCTTCACTGCAGGAGTGAGATCTGAAATTAGAGCTGATCCTATTTCTTTCTATAGTATTTCTTTTGACATCCACCACATTAGTTTAGACCCTGAATGCCTCCTAACAACAGAATGAAAAATACAGCATGTTGTGGGTGTCTCTTTCCATCCATGGATGCCAAACCTGTGCACAAAGTGCATCAAAATGTCATCAGTTATGTCCTGCTCCCACATAAAAGAATGGTTTGTGCTCAATTGATATATGTGACCCCAGCTTAATAGGTATCATAGATGGGTGTCCCACACTCAGGACCACCATTTATAAGCCAAAGTGGAAAGCTGCAAGCAAGCAGTGTATACATTATATGAAAGGCCACTTACATGAATGGCAATGTGTAATGCTAAGTTATTGTTTATATGTTTGATGACAACCAGCCTTTTCCTGCTAAGTACCTGCATGTCATAAGCTTTGAATTAAAATTTACCATATCGAAATCAATTCTGATGTTTTTGTTTTTTTTTACTTTTTACTGTATGTGCATTAGAAGAGAGGTAGTCTTATACAGCAGGTGCATCCCAAAGTCTATATTTTAACTGGAAAAGTTGGGGGTCGTCTTATACGCCCAGTCGTCTTATACGCCAGAAAATACCGTATACTATGTTGCTGTTCAAGTTTTTAATCTGCTTTTCAATCCTACCTAATTGAAATCACACCTCAAGAACAAAACAAGTGTGCATTCTTGAACTTCTGTTCATAGAATGAAAGCGTACTCCTTTATAAAATTAGCAACTTTTGGGGTTCCACAGCTCCTGGGAATGTAAGAGGTCTTCAAGAATAGCTGTTTCATTAATTTTTTTTTTTAAATGAATAGTTGAATGAAAGAAACTACTTAATATATCTTACCAGAGGAAACTAGTCCTCACTCATGTCTGATAAACTGCTCAATTCACTGAGAAATCTGTCTGCTCGGTGAAAACAGGTAGCGCTGACACACTGCTCAGATTACCTTGGCACTAATGGAGGGGGACTTGTCCTCAATTCTCCAGTCTCCCAGTGCTGTCAGGTCTGGCTTGTTTTGCCGGAAGTCCCCACTGCGATGTGACGTCCCTTTCCTTAGGCCGCTTAGCCCAAGTAAAGGACACAGGATGTCACAAGTAGTCACCAGACTACCACTGGGGAAAGGAAAGTATGTTTTTTTTTTTCTTTTCAGACTTTTCCCATGCTAATGTAAAAAAAAAAAAAAAAAAAAAAAAAAAAATCCTGGACATCTCCTTTAAACGATGCTATATGGATCGCCAAGAATCGCCTCAGATTGAGAAGACAGTCTCCATCTACAACCTGCTCAGAGATTATTTCATTTTAGACAGCCCGGCCACTTTGTATGTCAACACTAAAGGCTATTTCTTTTATTTTATAAATAATTTCATGTAATTAAAAAAATAAATAAATCTAGAAGTGAAAACTTATGCCACATCATTGTTACGATGTTCTTTCCAAGTTTACTTACCTGGACCCGTGTGCTTCAAAATGAAGTTCTCATCATCAAATTTCCGTCCATAGATGGATTTACCTCCAGTGCCATTGTGATTTGTGAAATCACCTCCTTGACACATGAACTGTGGGATAACTCTGTGAAAACTGCTTCCCTTGTAGCCAAAGCCCTTTTCGTGTGTACAAAGGCAGCGGAAATTTTCTGCAAGTTAGAAATAAAGATACATAAGCACAGTCTTGAGTCTGATATATTCTAAATAAAATATAACCTTTCACCAAGGCTATGTTCACAACTGTCGTGGAGTCTCTATTGCAGTGTGCGTAAAAAAAAAAAAAAAAAAGCTTCAATGCCAACTTTTAGGTCCTGGAGATTTAAAAGAATGGACAACTAATGGATCCCATTTAGTTAATGGAGTACGTCAGGCTCTGTATGTGTCCACTGTTGTAACAGTCTACCTGTTTGTTCTGGTCCTCCAGCAAAGCAGAACAAAAGATAGTCCAACGCTAATATAAACTTAGCGTTAAATGAACAGCTGAATGGTCTATAAATAATACTTGAGCCAACTGATTTCAAGCAGGTATGTAAACCCAGATTAAAGAGGACCTTTCATCAGATTGGGCACAGGCAGTGCTATATACTGCTGGAAAGCTGACAGTGCTATCAGTGACTGTCGGCTTTCCCGATCTGTGCCCCGGGTAAAGCGCTATCGGTCCTGGTACCGTAGCGCTTTACAGTCAGAAGGGCGTTTCTGACAGTTAGCCAGGACCGCCCTTCTGCCCAGCAGCGCCTATTGCGCTGTACAGTGTGAGTGGGGAGGAACGCCCCCTCCCTCTGCTCACACAGCTCATCCATAGACAAGTATTATCAGGAAAGGGAGGGGACGTTCCTCCCGGCTCTCACAGTACAGCGCGATAGGTGCTGCTGGGCAGAAGGGCGTCCCTGGCTAACTGTCAGAAACGCCCTTCTGACTGTAAAGCGCTACGGTACCGATAGCGCTTTACCCGGGGCACAGATCGGGAAAGCCAATAGTGCGCTGAATTCAGGGCACTGTCAGCTTTCCAGCAGTATATAGCACTGTCTGTGCCCAATCTGATGAAAGGTCCTCTTTAAAAAGGGTTTTCCAACTTAAAAGGCCAAAATACCTATTGATAGGGTACGCCACCAGCACCCCATTGATCAGCTGCTGAAGAGACTGCATCGTACACAAATGGCAACTTGCCATTGCCGTGATTTTGGTCATGTTGGTTATTACAATATTTGCAGTTTCGTTTGGACAGAACTAAAACTGTTATTTCGGGAGTGTCAATTCAGGGGAGGTTAGGAAACAACAACAAAAAAAAAAAAAAGAAAAAAAAAAAAAAAAAAAAAGTGTTATTTACTGCTCTTGTGCTCTAGAGCGTCTCCGTTCAGTGATTTTGGCTGATGTCATATGGTGTTGCGACACTTGCGTCAAAGCGTCACAACTGCCCCATTTTGAGGTCCCCGACGTCAGACAAAAGCCCCGAAGTCACCAGGGAGTCGCTCCATAGTGGTAAGTAACACTTATTTATGTTTTCTCACCTACCCTGGCCTCCTGCTTATTACCTGAAGAGACCCCAGAGTATAACAACAGATTCAGTTTGGTCCAAACGCATTTCATAGGGTTCGCCACTTAATCATACTGTAAAAGGGCACGGTTTAAAAGGGGAGTGATCAAAAGTGCCAGTAATCCTAATAGAACTACAATTCTGATTAATCTCGAATTTCATTTAAGGCATATTCACCCAGGCCTACTTGAAATCATCTTGTCTAGTTTGCCTTACCAATTCATGCGGTAAGAACAGGTGCAGTACATGATATTTGTGTCACCTCTACTTGTCACGCAGATAAACAATTCTATATTAGATTTTGACACTCACCTACTGTCATGGGGACAACATCTGCTCGTAACAAAAAGCGAATACGTCCAGCAGGCTTGTTACCAATTTTGATATCCATGTAGACCTGTGGGTTAGCTCGTACTTTTTTAAGAGGTGGTTCTCCCTGCATACATATAAAACAAATGACAGAAATATGACAAATTAGTAGTTAATTCACATGCACAAGTTAAACATTAAATGTTGCCCTATGTAACACTTTGTAACTAATATAACTGAAAGCTGTACTTTGTTATTGCGCTATGACTGCTAGAGGACCATTACCTCTTGTGCTGCAGGTTTGGGAGCTTCTGTCCCTTCAGCCTGTTCAGTCTCCTCCAGTGTTTTCCCAGAAAATTTTTTCAGCCAGTCATCATCCGACCAAACTACATTCCAAAAAAATATTACATTAAAATATGGAAATAAAGTACAAAACAATATGTTGAACATTAGTGAAACCCACCTGCCTTTGAAGATCCTTCTTTTAGTCTCATAGGTTTTGCAAGATTTACACGTATGGTTCTACCAAAAAGTTCAGATTCATTCTAGATATTTGAGAGAAAAAAAACAAAACTGTTATTAGTTTGAACAGGACACAAAAAAGTTATAATGCATGCTGCACAAGATTAACAGGAATTTAATTTACGCTCAATGTGGTCATGTCTTTGGCCTAAGGTTATAAGGAATTAAAAATTTTGCAGCGTTTTAAAGATTCTCTTTTAGTGTTAATAGTCATTTGTCTTCAGCAGTTAGCAATGGATACGATCATAAGTGCCAGAATTTGTCAAACTCAGCTATGACTTCTTTATCAGACAGGTTATTAGGCAGTGACACAATATGCCATAATAGGGACCAATCTGGCCACAACAAAAAAACCATGGGTGGTAGAAAGTTCCTGCAGTCGTGATCTTATCCACTGGCAAAAAACAAAAACTGTGACCTCTAAGATGATTAGGAAAAAAAAATAAAAATCTTTAAAAGTCTGCTTACATTTTAATTACTTAACACAAAGAAGATGAAGAAAAACAGCAGAACTCAAGTACCTCCAAGAAAACTTTTCATCTTATTTCTGGCTCTCAGCAGGGTAACTATATCGATATATACCTTACAGCAAATAACAGGCATGGCCATTTGACGTTCTCACACTTCTTCTGGCCCACGGTCTCTGAGGATGCACCATGACTACCCATAAATCTCAGAGGTCGTGTGAGTAATGACACAGCAATGTCCATAGGATCACGACACATCCTAGTCTCCAGGAAGGCTCAATGCACTGAACATAGTTCCCATACACACCCCATAGTTAGATTGCAGTATGCTAGGATCTGGACAGTGCGTTAGCCGTTGTCATGTTAACACATTCACAGGAATTTATTAAAACACATTTCTAATAAAACTCTATACAAAAGTTATATCTATTATACAAATACAGTTGGATCATTACAATCATTAAGACTAAAGGGGTCTCGGAGCATTGGTTTCCATTATCCATCTAACCGCATGTCTCAACAACTCTTGAGGGCTATCACCACCGTGTTTAAAAGGGGCTACAAATTCCTGTGAATGCGCTGTTATAACACTTAATGCACTGTCCAGATCCTGGCATTCTGTAGACCAATTATGTGGAGAGTATAGGATGGGCGTTCAGAGTGTGGACTCGTCATGTAGGCTAGGATGAGTCATGTGATCCTACAGATGTTGCTGCGTCATTACACATGCGATTGCTGAGATACATGGGTGGTCATGGCGGATCCTCAGAGAACCTGGGCTGGAAGAAACAAGAGAAACTATATATTTACCCTGCTAAGAGCTGGAAATTAAGATGGAAGGTTTTCTTGGAGATCCAAGAGTGTTGCTGTTTTTCTTCATCTTCTATGTGTTAATTATTGGTTTAAACGTTTTAGAGTAGCTGCATAGTGGATGTGATTATGGCTAATCCCACCCACACATTGTAAACAAATATCCTCAAGGACCACGCTGTGATTTTCAAAAACCGCTGTAGTTTTGCAAATTGGCGTAGGTCAATTATACCTACGGAAACGCTGGTGTTTTCTGTATAGGTATAATTGTAGCAGAAAGTCCACAGATGGAAAAAAAAAAAAAAAAAAACCCCAACTCTGCTGACTTTGCGAAAATCACTACACAGGAAAAACTGCAATGCGTTTCCTCTACGTTTTTTTGGCCTTAACCTAAGAGTGATTTAACAAGTCTACAATTTGTAAATAGTTCTTTTGGAGAATTGCTGATTAACTCAACTTTGTTATGTGGCTTTCTGAATAGAAAGCTTCAATGATAAATCAATGCCACAGCCACAAATACAAAGAGCACAGCACCACCTAGAGGATATAGAGATATATGAACCTAAAAACAATACATGCATTGATTTTAGTACTGGGTTGAGAAATGCTAATGATAGCGTCACCAGAAGTGGGACAAAATATAAACAAACCGAACAAAATGTATTAAAGTAGAACCTCCACAATAAAAAAAATAAAAATGTATTTTCTGGCCCATTAGAAAGGCACATGATATAAAATTGCAGTAAAGGTAATCTTCTTAAAGGTGGCTGTATTTCTGTATAATCAATTCTTTTCAGGTTAGGTAAGCAGCAATAAGACTCTGCAAATGAGACATCTTAAGTGTAGACTCCATTCATTCCTATGACGGATGCAAGTCATATAGGAATGAATGGAGAAACTGCCAACTGTGTGGACTGGGCATCTGACTCCTGGTCACATGACACTGTTGGCAATGGAGATCTGCCAGCCACAATTCCTGACAGTGTTTTTAACAGCTAATCGCTCTGGATCTGTAAGGGCTATTATCATCCTCCTGGTATTTTGAAGATGATATTGCAGAGATCATCTTAAACAGTCCTTACAAAAGGACTTCCGGATGTTTATCAGCATCCAGATCAGTGGCGTAACTAGGAACGGCGGGGCCCCGTGGTGAACTTTTGACACTGCACACAGTATTATCCCCAATAGTGTCCCCTGCAAACAGTATTATCCCCAATAGTGTCCCCTGCACACAGTATTATGTCCCACTCTGGACACCCATAAACAATTATTATACTCTGGGGTCTTTTCAGACCCCAGAGTATAATAATCGGACCCCGGGGGAATAAAAACATAAAAAACTACTGTTACTTACCTGTCCCCCGGCTCCTACACGGTCTTCTCCGCTGCTGTCCTTGTTCAATGACATCGGACGTCACATGACCCGGGACGCAGGCCCGGACGTCAGGAAGGAGGCCTGGCAGGATTGTGGAGAGATAAGTAACAGTGTTTTTTATGTTTCTTACCTCTCCCGGTCCGCCAATCATTATACTCATTATAGGTGGATATGGTTTATATCAATACACCAGTGAGACACATGTAATCCTCACACTGCTTTCAAGAAATAAAGGTTAAAAAAAAAAAAAAAAAAGAAAAAAAAGCAGACAATACCATGTTATCAATAGCTGCAGCCGCATCCTGAAAGAAAAAAAAAAAAAAAAAAAAGTTAAGGTTGTACTTACATACAACAATTCCTGGTAGCTTTATCACATACAAAAGCAGCTCAAATTATTTGGTTGAGAAATGGGGGAAAAGTGATTCAACTAACCTCTGGAAGCTCAAATTCAACAAAAGCAAATCCTCTGTGTTTTTCTGTAAATAAATAAAATAAATAAACAAACATACGGTAAATAGCAAATGGAAAAAGTAAAAAGAATACACTGCCAACCAAGGAGCATTCAGGGTAATACAGGTATGATTAACTTCACACTATCATAGGCTGCCTGTTGCTCTGGTCTGTGGATAACAGCAATCGACATTAATGTTAAGGCCCCACGATGTGGAAAGACTGCTTTTTTTGTTGCAGTTGCTGCTTTTTTTGAGCCAAAGCCAAGAATGGTTAAAAAAGGATTAGAAAATATATAGACAGTACTTATATCTCTGCCTTCTGCTCAATCCACTCCTGGCTTTGGCTCAAAAAATCACAGCAAAATCTGCAACAAAAAAACATTGCGCTTCAACATCGGGCCTCACCCTAAAGCAAGTTTAACATCTCCCTAACTCTATTAAATTGCCTTCATAGGGTTAGAGATG
This sequence comes from Leptodactylus fuscus, assembly GCF_031893055.1. Lineage (NCBI taxonomy): Eukaryota > Metazoa > Chordata > Amphibia > Anura > Leptodactylidae > Leptodactylus > Leptodactylus fuscus. The sequence continues at coordinate 138,775,141 of NC_134266.1, read as the reverse complement.
ATGTAAAGGCACGGTTCACACCTGCGTTTGGGGAATCCGCTCCCCTCTCTACATGAAATATGTGGAGAGAAAAGCACTGCAAGCAGCACTTTTCGCTCCGCATTTATCGTGTGGAAACCACAGAGACCTCATTATATTCTATGGGGTCCGCAGGCTTCCTAAGGTAACTGCTTTTTTTATACGGATTAGGTTTCCATTCGGGGGGAGAAGTGGAAACCCAAACACAGATATGAACCTAGCCATACAGCAGTAAATATGATACCTTTGTTACAATTGTCAGCTTCATGCATGTTTGAATCTGTATGAAAACTAGGCAGTTGGTGAACTAAGGTAATTGCCTCAAGTACTGAAGCTCTACCATTCCCATTCTCATGCCCTGATCAAAGGGAGTTCATAGTTCCACTGCTCTGACGTCAAGAACTCTGTCGGTGATAACATGTGCATGCACAGTAAACTAATACTAGCCAAGGAACATTTCATTTGAAAACAGTAGAGCAGTAAATTATTTTAACAAATGGGTTAAAAGCCCCAAAGTCGCTTCCTTATGAAGAAGAAGCCTCAAAAAACTGAATGAAATGACAGAGAAACGTGGATTCATCTGCATCATGGGGCATTGATGCCTATTTTTTTGTGGTTTGTTACTGCCTTTCTTTCCTGAATTAGAGGAGCTTTCCTTGCTTACCCCTCATCTTGTCTTCACTCCAATAGAATGGATGAAATCTCTAACTATTATTGGAAAATGCATCAAGTTTATGCAAAGACACAGTATTTATGGCGTTGACCCTTTTTACTTCTACAACTCGCCTTGACATGATGGATATCAGCTTTTTGGACCGGATCATGACTTATGCCAACCCATTCTTGTCTAATCAGTGCTTGGAATTTCACACCAAACTGTTCTTGGATTGTTGGAAGAAATTGCTCTTGGAGAATGTTTAGATACCATTCTTTATTCAAGGAAGTGTTAGGCAAAATGCCTGGAAAACCCCTTTAAGTCCTGGGTTTAAAACCAGTAAGGGCTAGTTCACACGGGGGCAAAGAGGCTGATTTTGACAGCGGATTTCGCTTCAAAATCAGCCCCTTTACAATAGTGGTCTATGTAGACTGCTAGCTTTTTTTTCTGCTAGCAGTCTTCATAGACCACTATTGTAAAGGGGCTGATTTTGAAGCGAAATCCGCTGTCAAAATCAGCCTCTTTGCCCCCCTGTGAACTAGCCCTCAAGATCATCATCTGCAAGGAGTTTGAAAGGGTTTCCTCCTAAACTTCAAAGCCATAGTTATAGGGAGTTTAGATTAGAAGCTCTATATGGGACAGTGTTTACTATCTATAAAGTGCAGCAGAATATGATGGCGCTAGTAAATTAGTATCAGTGCATTCCTCTGTATTGAGTGTTGCTATCTCTAGGTCAGATTTCCTTCCTCTTCTTAGGCTGCTTTCATACGGAGTAACGCTCCGCTCATTCTGACACGTAAACACGTGTCAGTGAGCACAGTAAAACAGAATCCCATTGACTTCAATGGGTTCGGTCTTACGTGTGCTACCCATTGAACTCAATGGGAGGCTTTTTTACCTATTGCATTCAATGTGATGTGCACGTGTTTACATGTCAGAATGAGCGGAGCGTTACTTCGTATGAAAGCAGCCTTAGGCAGAGTTCAGATGGGGTATTTAGGACCAGAATTTGACGTGGAGGCCGCCTCAGGTTCCAGTCCAAAATACGGGTTGCCGCAACTCCGATCCAGATTAGGCCCGAATGAATGGGCCTAGTTGGGAAGAATGAGCAAGTCGCTTCTTTTTTTCCGGGAGCCGGAACAAACGGCTCCTGGAGAAAAGAACTGACTGGCTTCCTTTGATTTCAATCCGAATCTGCTTCAAAATTCTGACCAAAATACCCCGTGTGAACACAGCCTTAAGGTTTATGGACATTGTGAATCACTTTTGAATAGTTTCTGTTATAGCCACTGGCATTCTATTTCCTTTGTCCAGCGTCTGTAGACCTGAGCCTGCCGTATGTAAACACTGAAGCCTTGCTCAGGTCTGTACATGGCAAACCTCTCCCTCTCAGCGATTATATAGCCGAGCTTTAGAGCAATCAGGAGGCAGGGAATGTCATGGAGGTGCAGTGGCTGAGCGAACAAGCAGGTGAAGATGTGCATAACATAGCAGATCACAGAAAACATCCTAGTTGGAGAATATTTAGCTTACTTCGGATTTATAACTGTTTCTTCAGTTGTATGTCCACTGTGACTAAAAACTAAACTGCAAGTGATGTTTTCTGTTGAGCAGTGTGATAAATATATTGTTCCCTTAATCAGATGATAGTAATTTATGATGCTGTGTGTTCTAGCATGTTTGTAGAAAGTGGGGGTACTGTCTTATACACGATTTGAGACATTCCCAGTAGTCCTACAATCAGACTGGAACTCACAGCATCGTGGATTGCTATAATGTTGAGTTTATCAGTCCCTTTCTTTTAAAAAAAATAAAAAATTATACCACCCCACCGCTAATAGTAATAGATGTGACGTTTTACCCCCATTGTGAATGTAGCTGCAGTGAACACAGGTGCACTCTTGCTGCCATTCATTTCAAGAGAAGAGCTGGAAACAGTACAGCTGGAACATTTGAATTGAATAAAGTAAGATAGTGGACAAACAAAGTAGTTTTGCTAAAGCAGTGTATTTAGGAAAAGTCTTACATCCACATTAACAAGCAGTATAGATAGGATCCTTGTGATGGGACAACCCTTTTAAGTCAATCTTGGTTAGTACACTCGCTGGATGTTGTTACTCACCAGTTTCATAGTCCAGCGGGATCTGAATATCTGTGATGTCTCCGAAGGGGATGAACGCTGCGTGCAAGATTTTCTCATCCACCTCCTCAGCCAAGCCGCCTGTAATACAGAGGGAACAGTTGTAATGTAAGTAGAGCCCTGACTACGAACAGCTCGCAGAGAAACCATTCTGTCCTCTCTATACCGCTGCTAGCAGCAACTTCCAGTGCAAGTCTATATCAACACGTCCGTCTAAACTGAGCCCAATATCGTGCGGTTCGCTCAGTCACATGCACTGCTACTAACCTACGTACAGCACTCGCTTGGTGGCCGCCATCTTGTACGGAATTTACCTTTACCCTTTGACGTCAGTAGCGTGCGCGCGCATGAAGTCTACCGACCCCTAGAGGGGAGAATGCGCCTAGCGGGGTACGATAGAGATGGCCGAGACAGGGATTTTGCGCTTGTTTGCGCTCCTCATGCGCTTGAATAGTACATTTTATGTCTCATAGTGTTGACTTGTTGAGCTTTGATATCGAGTAAAATGTATTCTATTCACTCGTTTCCTAGATATAGTCATTGTGGACGAGCAGTATGGTTGACTTAGGTGTAGTCATCCACCAGCCTTCTGGTTAGTCTCTGTGCTTGGTTATGCTTGTGCAGTAAAGTAGTGTAGTGTTTGTAGGAACATATAGTTTATGTACTAACATTTTTTATATAAACCCTTCTAGAAATACAAGTGTTGTCCTTGAAACATCCAATATGCCATCATTGCAAGCCAAAACTGACTCCCATAGGAGGAATGTTAACGTACCCCAAAAGGCGCAGTGTGTAAAAAATAAATAAATAAAACAAAGTGACAGGAAAAACCTCTATCCACATCACAGGCAATACAATAATAAATGACACCTAGGTAATAATTACTATTGCAGAGAGGGAAAACTATTTAACCCCTTAATGACCAGGCCATTTTTTTGGTTTCGCATTTTCGTTTTTCCCTCCTCACATTTCAAGAGCCATAACTTTTTAATTTTTCAGTTCACAGAGTCACATGATAGCTTATTGTTTGCGGGACAAATCGTACTTTGTAATGGCACCATTCAATATGCTGTGCAATGTACTAGGAAGCTGGAAAAAAATTCAGAATGAGGTGCAATTGGCAAAAAAATGCATTTGCGCCATTTTCAAAGGGGTTTAATTTTTACAGCGTTCACTGTTTGGTACAAATGACATGTTACCTGTGTTCTACGTGTCAGTACGAACACGGTGATACCAAATTTATATAGTATTTGAAATGTTATGATACTTTTTAAAAAATGAAAAACTTTGCAAAATAGAAAAATTTGTGTCGTCATGTTCTGACACCTGTAACTTTTTCATATTTCCATGTATGGAGCTGGTAGCGGTGTCTTTTTATGCGGGACAAGATGACGTTTCTATTGATACCATTTGGGGAAAGATCTGATGGTTTGATCACTTTTTATTCAATTTTTTATAGGAAGCAAAGTGTTGAAAAAAACGCTATTTGGCTATTTTTAATTTTTTTGCCGCTACGCCGTTCATAGTATGGGATAAATGTTTTAATATTTTAATAGTTCGGGCATTTTGGAGTGCGGGAATACCTAATATGTTTAATGTTCTTTATTTACTTTTATATCTGATCTAGGGAAAGGGGGGTGATTTGAACTTTTATATTTTAAAAAATGTTTTTAATAGTTTTAAAAACTTTTTTTTTCTTCTTTTATATTTATGATGAGACCCCTTAGGTACCTTGAAACCTAGGGGGTCTGATCGCTCATACTATTCACTGCAATACTACTGTATTGCAGTGAATAGCAAAATCCCAGCACTTCTATTAGACTAATTAGAACTAATGCAGGGACAAGCCTGGAAGCCTTCAATAGGCTTCCGGCTGTCATAGCAACCGATCACCGCCCTGCTGTGACGTTCAGGAGGGCGGAAAATGGTGGCGCCCGTGCCGTCTGCACCGTTTACACGCTGCGGTCGCGTTTGACCGCAGTTTGTAAAGGGTTAACAGCAGCGATCGGCTCGGGCACCGACCGCTGCTGTTAGTGGCAGGTCCTGGCTGTATTATACATCCCCATGCCACCCATGCAGTAATAGTACGTCATGGGTCGCTAAGGGGGATTCTATCATTGGATTTTTGTAGTTTTAACATCACCACATAGGAATAGCCTTTATAAAGGCTATTCATCTCCTACCTTTATTTCCACTGTCCTCCCCGCCATTTTCATGTTATTCCCTGTTTTTGGTTTATGTTAATGAAGCTGAGAAAGCACAGGGGCGTTCCCCCTTCATCAGCCCCCACAACACCGCCTATTTGTATTTTCATCAAACCCCCTGCTCCGTTTGACCTCTTCGCATGTCAAAAGCCAACGTTATCTTCAGGATCGAAATCCCACGCGTGCGCAGTCAGCTCTGCCTCTTCAGGTTCAGGCAGAGCCGACAGCACATGCTCTGCCCGCCATCTTGATTCGATAACTAAACGAGTGTAACATGCAGGCACAGTACTCCATATACTTCTTACACCTCTCAACTGGAACTTTGGTCTACTTTTCTTTCAACGTTCTGTCACCAGTTTTATGTTGTAAACATACATTGGGGCTGTGGTGGAGGTCATTGCCTCTACATCGGTAGTTGTTTCTTATTTTGCTGCCATATCTATCCTTAAGTGAGGCTGAACAATTTAGGGCTCGGTCACATCTGCACCCGGTCTCCGTTCATGCAGGTTTCCGTTTCCTGCACAAAACTGAGCGGGAGACGGAAAGATGTCCGGCCGTGAGCGCCGGTGAGTGTTTTATGCTCTCCGCTGCGAAACAGTTTTTTTTTTAAAATCGGACACAGAGTCGGACATGCAGTACTGTGTCCGGTTTAAAAAAAAAAAGTTTTCGCGGCGGAGAGCATAAAACGCTCACCGGCACACACAGCCGGACCCGGTCTGACAGCTTTCAGTCTTCTGCATGCAGAAGACGGAAAGCTCAGAACGGACTCCGGGCGCTAGTGTGAACCTAGTATTAGTAGGAAAGTATCAAAAGAAAAAAAAGTTACAAATAAAAAGTATAAAATATAAGTTAAGCCACCTTTTGATTAAAAAAAATAAAAAAAAAATACAAACAAAACATTTTGGGAACTCCCATGTGCATATAAATCTGTACTATCCAAAAATATAGTGTCTGTTATCCTCTACGGTGAAGGCCTCCCTGCAAATAAAGAGCCCCTACATAGCTCTGTCAACAGAAGAAGAAAAAAGCCCTCTAATAACTGGTGACCGTTAAAGTTATACTGAGCATCAACAGCCAGTCCACTCTGCATCCTTATTGGATTCCCCCCCCACCACCACCACCAAGAGGTTTAACCCCTAAGAGACAGCCTAAGGGTCCATTCACACAGAGTAACGTGCCGCGTGACCCGGCAAGTATACGGAGTGTGAGATTTTGAGTGCCGTAAAAGCTCCCATTGATTTCAATGGGAGCCTGGATCGTATACACCACGTTATTTAAAATCACGCGGCATATACGATCCAGGTGTTAAAGGAGAAAATGCATCTGGCAGTTTATCATGAAATTTCTCCCGTGCACAGAAATCCCCCACATGTGGGTGTAAACTGATTTTTGGGCAGACGGCAGTACACGAAAGGGAGGGAGCGACACTGGGGGTATGAAAAGCAGATTGTGCTGGAATAGTTTTAATGCGCCATGACTCATTTGCAGAGTCCTTAGAGTGCCAAAACAATGGAAACCCCCCAAAAAGTGACCCCATTTTAGAAATTACACCTCTCACAGAATTCATCAAGGGAGTATAGTCAGCATTTTGACCCTACAGCCGTTTCACAGATTTTTACTAACATTGGAATGTGTAAATAAAAAACGACTAAAATATCACTTTATCCCCAAAGTTTTCATTTGCACCAGGGGTTAAAGAAGAAAAAGGCCCCCCCAGTTTGTTAGACAATTTCTCCTGAACACGGAAATCCCCCATATGTGGTCATAATCTGCTGTATGGGTACATGGCGGGGCTCAGAATGGAAAGAGCGCTATTTGGCTTTTGGAGGGAAGATTTGCAGACATGTCTCATTTGCAGAGCCCCTAAAGTACCAATACAGTGGAAACCCCCTATAAGTGACCCCATTTTGGAAACTACACCCCTCATAGAATTTATCTAGGGGTAGAGTGAGCATTTTGACCTCACAGCTGTTTCACAGATTTTATTAACATTGGGACGTCAAAATGAAAAATTACTTTTTTTGCCAATAAATTGTCCATTTAGTGCCATATTTTTTAATTTTTGCAAGTCGTTAAAGAATTAAAAGCCCCCCACAGTTTGTTACACAATTTTTCCTGAACACAGCAATACTCCATATGTGGCCATAATCTGCTGTATGGGAGCATGGTGGGGCTCAGAATGGAAAGAGCACTATTTGGCTTTTGGAGGGCAAATTTTCCTGGAATAGTTTTGAGGTGCCATGTTGCATTTGCTGAGCCCCTAAAGTATCAATACAATAGAAACCCCTCAAAAGTGACCCCATTTTAGAAACTACACCCATCAAGGATGTATCAAGGAGTATTATCATTTTGAGACTTTAAAAATTTTAATTTTTGGGAAGCATTTTAAGAAATATGCCATTTCGGTGCCCAATATGTTGCACCCACTTTGTGTTGTCAGAGACCTGGACTCCTAAAACTATTAAGTGGGCCATCCCGAGGGGCAAAAAAATTATATATGTGGTGTAAACTGCTGCTCTGGCACACAGCAGGGCTCGGAAGGGAAGGGACACTGCGCTTTTTAGCTTTTGGGGTACAGATTTAGAGGGACTTTCCGGGGGCCATGTTTTTGTAGAGCGCTGGATTAGTGGAGTCACTCTCGGGGTCACTTCTGGTGTCTTTTCGCTCATAGGCTGTATCTGGGGTGTCTGCCAATATCCGCTCGCACAGCTTATATATTCCTTTCCTGACGCAGCCAGTTGTGTTCTAATAATTTGGCAATTTTTTTTTTGTCCTCACATTGCTAGAGGCTATATTTCCTTTATTTTTCTGGTGACGTGGCCATATAAGGGCTTGTTGTTTGCGGGATGTGATGCATTTTGTAATGACACCATTTTTGGGTGCCTACAACTTGAATACATTTTACAGGAGGAAGGGGGGGGGGGGTAGAGGGTTGTTAGTAATTGGTAGAAACAATGTAAACATTCTAGGTTCTTATCAGTTCTCAGGTCAGTGATTTCTGTAAAATGACAAAACCATGTGACAAATTTAGCCCCCTCTCCAGTGTTTGAAGCAGGGTCATAAATTTACACTCATAAATGTGTTGTTCTTTCTTTGATTTGAAATTCACTCTTAAAGCCAAAATTTTCATGTGATCGGTGATATGATCATTATTGCAGAAATGTTTTGATACGGGAAGGTCCAGTCTTTCTTCTATAATTGTATGGCGAAGTGAATTCATACGCATTCTAAGCTGCTGTCCGGTCTCTCCAACATACAGATTTTCAGTGGAACATTTGGTGCACATTATCAAATACACATCGTTTTATGTCATTTTACAGGAATCACTGACCTGAGACCTGATAAGAACCTAGAATGCTTACATTGTTTCTACCAATTACTAACAACCCTCTACCCCCCTTCCTCCTGGAATTCTATGCCTATGTGCCCTTTTTGTATATAAATATGCATCCTTCAGAAATGGTTTTAAATTTACTTGATAAAGGAACCGAGTGTTCCGAAACGTTGTAATCTGTCATTATTAGTTAGCCATTAAAAAGGTATCAACTACTGACTAACAAAGTTTTTTATATAATCCTGTATTATGCAATGTGAGACACAGCATGCATGTGTCTCCAGTGCATAACAGGAAGTGAGCTGTGCAGATTGAATTTAACAGCGCAAAATCCTTTGTTTACGGTGTCATGTTTGACCATCGCAAACAAAGTGTTAAAACCTCCGATCAGTAAAAGAACCGACCAGAGGTTCTGGAAATGGATAATAGCTGTCAGTGACAGCTATCACCCGGTTCTGATTACACCCGCTCAATTGCCTTGATGTAGTATTACCTCATGGTACGCCCATGAGGTAATAGTACGTCAAAGGTCGCTAAGGGGTTAAACTTGCAATGATTAAATTGCTTGTTCCATAGACTGCAATACAACTGTATTGCAGAATACCTATAAAAAACAAACTATTGGGCCCAGCTACTGGCAAGCCTCCTTAGTCATTTGCCTAAGACTGTCTCAGGCATCATACGACTCCTGGGATCTCACTGCACTAGCATCTAACCATAAGAAGCACGGCTCAGTCTGAAGGGGGGAATTTGGGGTCTTTATATGTACTAAAACAACAGAGACCTGGATTTATGGCATCCACATTGTTTGAGCAGTGCCAAAGGTGCCAGGTGCTCAAATGACTGGATAAGTCTCATGCATATGAATACACATGGGTTTTTTTCAAGGCATAATTTCACAGAGGTTATTGTGATCTGTGTTGCCAAATATGTAAAATGCACCAGAAGTTAATTAGGATTTATTAAGACATCAGAAAAAGGGAAAACAAAAAGCAGGCTATAACACTGATAAAAATTGCAAACTCAAATTCATTGGACTCAAAACCTTTTACTATTTCATTGAGAAAATGGTTTAGATCTCATTCAAATTTTTTTCAAACTTAAAACTGCAAAAAATAAAAATCCTTTGCAATTAGGGGGAAAAAAGTTCTGCGGAAGAATCCTGGAGATGTTCACTCAAGATGCAACGTCTCATCCTAAGAGCAATAAAGCGACAGTGCAAAGACCCCATGTTTTACAAACAGATGGCATCTCTCAAGATAAGCAGCACGTGGACGAGACTTGATTCTTGGCAGCCGCTTTCCAAACTCACACATTCTGGGATTATTTGGCTTCTGTATTTCTGGGGGGAAAAAAAAGTGACAGTAGAATAAGAAAACTTAAGCTATTGGGAGAAGCAAAGCAGAAGTTGTAGACTAGGGATGTGATCTCACTGGAAGCTAATCTGTTGTGATCTAGAATAGCATGCCATGGCCAACACCTACAGTGCAAACCGACAATGATACATGTCAATTATTGCATCCAAGCACGTTTGCAAAATTTCTAGGCTGAAATTCAACTGTGTGTGATTAGTTGTACAGTCATAATTGCTGGACTAGAAAAACATTTCTACTCTAACCTAACTCTATCTACAATGTGTTCCACATTATTATGCAAAAAGTGTTTAGGAGCGATAAGGTAAGAATTTTTTTGTTTGTCAGTTAAACTCATTGATGGTGATGTGTGTCAGGGCTCTTTATATCACTGAAAGCAATTGCAGACGCCTGTGCTAATTAGTTTGGCAGGTGTGTCTAATTAAAGGCAAGACTACTTAAGAAGGCAGGCCCACATTATTAAGCAGCCTACATTTTCTGCCAAAATGGGAAAGAAAAAGGATGTGTCGGCTGCTGAGGAGCAACAAATTGTGGAGTATTTAGGTCAAGGAATGACTACAATCAACATTGCCAAGACACTTCATCGTGATCATCGCACAATCAAGAAGTATGTAGCTGATTCACAGCACACACGTGTGCGTGCTGATAAGGGAAAATTGAGGACTCTTTCCAACAGACAATTACATCAGGTTAAAAGAGCAACTGCAAAAATGCCTTGTCATAGCAGCAGACACGTTTTTGAAGCTGCTGGTGCCTCCAATGTCCCCCGAACAACAAGATGCAGGGTCCTTCAGAGGTTTGCAGTTGTGCGTAAGCCATCCTGTCTACCTCCTCTATCCACTGCACACAAGCAGAAACGGCTCCAGTGGGCCAAACAATACATGAAGACTGAAACGGTTTTGTTCACCGATGAGTGCCGTGCAACGCTCGATGGTCCAGATGGATGGAGTGGAGGATGGCTAGTTGATGTACACCCCATGCAAATACAGCTATGACGCCAATAAGGAGGAGGTGGAGTAATGTTTTGGGCTGGAATCATGGGGAGAGAGAGATTGTCAGCCCCTTTAGGATCCCTGAAGGGGTAAAGATGAACTCCATAATGTATATGGAGTTTCTCAAACAGCACTTCCTGCCATGGTTCAAGAAGAAGAACCGTGCATTCCGCAGCAAGATCATTTTCATGCATAATAATGCACCGTCTCATGCTGCAAATAACATCTGCACCTCTGGCTGCTATGGGCATAAAAAGGGACAAACTTATGGTGTGGCCCCCATGCTCCCCTGACCTCAACCCCATTGAGAACCTCTGGAGCATCATCAAAAGGAGTGTATGATGGCGGGAGGCAAGCAACATCTCTGGGAGGGTATTCAGTTCTCATGCAAAACAATTGAAGCAGAAACCATCCAAAACCTGACAAATTCAATGGACAAGAGAGTTCAGAAGCTCCTTTCAAACAAGGGGTCCTATGTGCAAATGTAACATCATCTAGAATAAAGTTTTGACTTGAAAACCGTTTGATTTCAGTTTTTAATATCCTGCTAATGCTTATAATTTCACAAATGACCATTTTTTTTGTTCTTTATAAAAATAAAAAGGTTGAAAACTCTGCTGTGCATAATTTAGAACATGCATTTTGAGTGCATTTTGTGTTTTTATTAAAATATACTGTTACCATAGGCAGTTTATTCAAAAACCTTTTAATTGTGCTCTAATAGTTGATGACTGGAAAATTACGACTGCAATTCATATATGTAATTTTTGAAAATATGAGAATATTATTTGCATAATAATTTGGAGCACAGTGTAATAAAGCAGAATAATGTGTAAAAAGAAGCAAAGAGGATAAAGTAGGATACCAATACGTGTGGACAAGTGGCTTTCCACAGCAACAATAGCATCTCATGAGAAAACCACCCACTATGAAGGCCCTTCCACAGGTTTTTGGTTTTTTTTTTGTTAGAGATGCCAACCTATTAGACTGGCTTACACTTAGAGGACCTTTGATGTCCTCTGTCAGCTTTCTAATGGCATAACACACCATCAATACTGGTGTCAGTGTACTGAAATCGGCACTTTTTTATCATTTTGATATTCCTCGACTAGGAGGAATAATGATGCCAAATCTAACAGCACGAGTACGCATACCGGCAAAGCCTACAGTGCTCTGAATTCAGCACATCCCTCGGGTTTCAAGTGGTATAAAATACCATCATTTTCAGACAACATGAAAGGTCATCTTTAAAAGGACTCTGGAACCAACACTAGGTACAATGCCTAAAAATCTCCAGAGAAAGTGTTCATTTTGGTTCCATACCCAGGTCACAGGATCAGAACCTAACCTAAGGTTGCTCCATAATGCATGTGCTATGGGGGCCCGACTTTACTACTACTATAAAGATATAGCCTACCAGACTCCATCTAATAGGTAGCTAGCTACTCTTAATACAGGAGAGGAGTGAGGAGCAACTTGGGGTTCAGGTTCTGATCTCCTCACCCAGTTGGGACTAGCCAGAAAGACCTAGGTATGGTGCTGTAAAAGCTCTTGCAAGGCCATCTCTCTCTTCACTGTGGTCATGGACATGGGCCTCTATTCTACCGCTAAATGCAGGTCCAAGAGGTGGGACCCTCATCTTTCAGGCATCTATGGTAATTAGCCAGATGGAAATACTCCTTTAAGGCTAAGGCTCCACAGGGCATCCTGCAGCAAAAAAGTGGAGAAAAACCACAGTGGCAATGCATCATGGCTTTTCCTGCAGCGCTTTAGACAAAGTTGGCAGAGGTTTCCTCTGCAGACTAACAATTATACCTATGGGGAAACCATCAGCATTTCCGTAGGTATAATTGACATGCGATTTCCAAAACTGTGCCAGTTTTGGAGATCGCGGCGTGTCTGTACTGAGGTTTTTAGTGCAATGTGGGCATGTGATTCGCTAAAAACCTATACACTTTGTTGTGACTGTAAAACAGTGCTATTTTTCCCACAGCGCTTCTGCTGCAGCCAAATTGTGGCATTTACGTCCTGGCCTAGAAAGAACAGAATTCTGAAAATGCTCCCAAAAGTCTCCCGGGTCATCCTGCATTATTTTTCACCTTTCCCTTGTATAATTCTCAGTTTTTTACTGGTAATATGAGAATAAAAACAAAGAAGCCTCCCAATAGCACATGACCTTAGCCTCATCATCCTTCATAATGTGGAAAGATTGACCCCTGCTCCTGAAATGATGTTCAGCTAAAGATGAAGCAGATCAGCAAGAGACTAACACCTCTGTTCTCTGCAGAATTTGAAAACTGTCAGGATCATGAAGAAAATGCTGCTAACAGTGAGGGCAAGTTTACTTCCTGTTTGCTCTTAGCATTCATTTCTAGGTTTAGCGTTCTTTTGAATTCGTACATCTAAATGTATACAGAAATATCAAAATACTTACAGGATACCCTGGTTCAAGAGGTAGCAGCAACGATTCCCACTTTCTGGGCAGCGTCTTTCTTAGCCTGATGAGCTTGTAAAACTGCTACAGCTTCTTCCACCTAAGGGAAAACAATTGTAGCATAATATGCTCTGTCCTCTAAAATGTTTAGCTAACCAAACAGCACAGCCAAAAACCACAATATTAGTTTGGATAGAAAAGCAATTTAAGTTGATACTAACCTTGGAGCGAAGAGATTCTGGGGATTCCAACATGTGTAGTAGCTCAGAGTTATCAATTTCTAGCAGCATTCCTGTTATTTTACCCGCCAATGAGGGGTGCATGGCTTGGATAAGAGGGAAGAGACGCTCTCCTATAAAGAAAAAAAAAAAAAAAAAAATTCTCTATACTTCTATCACCAGTTGCCAAGCCATAACAACCCCCCATAACACAAAAAAAAAAAAAAATCCCCACCACCCAAGAACATGCACAATAGAGCAGACTTACCCAACATTTGTTTCTGTTCTTGGGGAGGTGCAGCAGCCAACATGGAAGCTGTGAGTGGCTCCTGCCCTTGTACATGAACAGCAGGCTGGGGGTTCTAATTGAAAGATTATTTCATCACTTAGCATATATGCCCTAAACCATGTAACAGTATATAATTCAATGTACTAGATAAATCTATTTACTAAGATATATGCTGGCACTCATACCATCCTTATGTTTGCGAAGCACAAAGACACATTACTATATAAATGCAGGAGTAAAGCAGAGTTGATCAACTGACTGAGAATTGGAGCTGCAGCAAGGGAGGCACCACACTATCTTCTAAGAATACAAGCCTAAGAATGGGTGCAATGGGGGCACCAATTGCAGATTTACAGCCCTATTGTAAGACATCAGAAATGTTAGTTTGCACTGGATGTGTTTGCAACGCCGACTGTGCCATGTAACTACACCGCCCTGATGACTTCTCTACATCTTAGCATGAGACATTTCAAATGATGACAGGCAAGTCTGGGTTCTGTTCTAGAATAGGACAGAAAAGCATCCACGACTATCTACCATTACAACAGTAACATGACAGAAGATGGCGTCAGTAATGTTTACATTAGTGTCAATGGGAACAGACACAATCAGTCTGACCATTCTCTGCAACAATTTAATGTCTATGGCTGTCATCTTATGACAGAAGACAGCAACGGACATCAACGGTAGCGTGAGTGCCTCCTAATGATGACACCAACGGTTCTCAAGGAACCTGCCTGCTTAGAACTGGATCCAATCTGCTTAATTCATTCTGCTCTACAACATTCTCCCCGCATCCCAATCAGCATTTTCCAGTGACAGGTTCCCTTTCAGGAATTGGGTGTTTTGGAATGTTCTTTTTAAGATTGTGTCCAGCAGATACAAAAGACTTATCTGCAACTGGACTGGTTGCCATCCAAAGCAGATCCATTATAGGATGGGGTCAAAGTGGGATGACTGGTGATAAGATTTTGGTCTGGTGGTGCAGACATTCTTAAAGTGTATTCGCTACAGATTTTTCTATGCAGGATTTAAAGTGAATGATCCACAACACAATGCAACAGCAAATCATGTAAAGAGTAAGGTCTTCCATGCAGAAATTGAAAAGCTGTGTGCATTCTTATATTTGCAGCATGTCAATTTCACGTGTAGATTTTCACTTCTAGTGCTTAGAGGTGAAATCCACCACAAACTGCATGACTTAACTATACTCCGGGGAACACAAACTTTCTGAGCTACAAATGAAGACCATTGCATACAAGGAGGCTTGGTATCTCAGCCTGGATGCAAGGACGTGATATTTACATTGCACAAGCAACTTGTTCCTAACATGCAAGGAAGGTTGATAAACACTCAAAAGGGAGTCAAAGGAGTTTTAAATGTTGTGCTACACATGTATGAAATCGCCGTATACATACAGAAATTCTGAATGTTGGTCATTATTTACGAAGCTGTATTAGGTAGTTTTGCTTATAGCAGACTACTATATTTCAGCAAATAGGCAACAGGCAAGCAAGTACCTGCAGAGGCTGAACTCCAGGGAGTGGGCAACGTGTGTACTTGTATGGAGGCACAGCTCGAGGGGGTGGAGCGGAGACTGGTTGTCGTGGGCCTAAGGTCTGAGTAGCAGACGATACACCTGTAGGTTAACGAAGAGAAAAAAAAAAAAAAATGTATTAGCACTTCTAAATGGATATACAAAACAGACAATTGCATAGTTTGAAGTTGTTATTCCATTATGGGTAGGGCTGGGCAATATCCAAAATTGATCTCAAACAGTAAGAGCTTGCTGAAATCAATTAAATTAATTTGAATTTATACCATCCTATCAGCGCCCTTGACTAAAGGATATGCCATTAAAAGGGGCTGTCCAGGTAGTGTCAAGTGCCTGGACCTGGGGATGTTGATGATGGACCCAAGTGTTCAAGTGAAGTCATGACCTAGACAGCATTTGGGTCCGATGGAAAACAGAGCCATGTTTACAGAGCCATGTTAGGTCAAAGGGATCCTATGTTTCAAAATTTTTTTTCTCTGAGTAACACGTCAGAATATCCTTAACCCCTTCCCGCCGATGGCATTTCTTGATTTTCGTTTTTGACTCCCCTCCTTCTAAACCCCATAACTTTTTTATTTCTCCGCTCCCAGAGCCATATGAGGTCTTAATTTTTGCGGGACAATTTTTTCTTCATGATGCCACCATTAATTATTCTATATAATGTACTGGGAAGCAGGAAAAAAATTCAGAATGGGGTGGATTTGAAGAAAATATGCATTTCTGCGACTTTCTTACGGGCTTTGGTTTTACGGCGTTCACTGTGCAGCCAAAATGACATGTCCCCTATATTCTGTGTTTCGGTACGGTTCCAGGGATACCAAATTTATATGGTTTTATTTACATTTTGACCCCTAAAACAAAATTCCAAAACGGTGTTAAAAATTTTTTTTTCTAAAAGTCGCCATATTCCGACGGCCGTAACTTTTTTATACATATGTGTACGGGGATGCATAGGGCGTCTTTTTTTGCGGGGCCGGGTATACTTTTTAGTTCTACCATTTTCGGGAAATGTTATTGCTTTGATCACTTTTTATTCAAATTTTTATCAGAATTAAAACAGTGAAAAAAACGGCGGTTTGGCACTTTTGACTACTTTTCCTGCTACGGCGTTTACCGAACAGGAAAAATATTTTTATAGATTTGTAGAGCGGGCGATTTCGGACGCGGGGATACCTAACTTGTATATGTTTCACAGTTTTTAATTACTTTTATATTTGTTCTAGGGAAAGGGGGGTGATTTGAACTTTTAATACTTTTTATATTTTTTTATATTTTTTTTCCTTTTTTTTTTATTTTTTTTTTTGCATTTATTAGACCCCCCTAGGGGTGTTGAACCCCAAGGGGTCTGATCACTAATGCAATGCATTACAATGCTAATGCATTGCAATGCATTGCAAAAAATCATCATCTCTTTTGCAGGCTGTATACACCAGCCTGCAAAAGAGAGAATTTGCAGATCGGCTGGGAGCCTTTAACAAGGCTCCCGGCTGTCATGGCAACGGGGGGTCGGCCCTGGAGCACGCTCCAGGAGCCGGTGATCCCTGCCAAAATGGCGGCGCCCATGCGCCGCCGGGAAAATGGCGCCTCCAGCGCCTTTGACAGCAGCGCCGGAGGGGTTAATGCCTCCAATCGGTCCGGGGACTGATCGGAGGCATTAGAGCCGGTTGTCTACTGCTTAAAGCAGTAGACACCCGGCGGCTATGACGGCCGCCCGGCTCCCGGGCGGTCGCCATAGTTACAGACCCGACACGCGCCGTACTATTACGGCGCATGTCGGGAAGGGGTTAAGAAAGGCTATTCTTCTCCTACCTTTCATTGTCTTCTACGCGCCGCCATTCCGTAGGAATCCAGTTTAACGATATGCAAATGAGTTCTCTTACAGCACTAGGGGCGTCCCCCCAATGCTGCGAGAGAACTCTCCAGCGTCGCCTCCATCTTCATCAGCAACATCCTCTTCATCCAATGCAGGTTTCAGACTTCTAGGCCTTGGGCAGAGCAGACTGCGCATGCCCACAGGCCACAAGAAAATGGCCGTTTACATAGTATTGTAAGCGGCCATTTTCTTGTGGCCTGTGGGCAAGTACAATCTGCTCTGCCCGAGGCCTAGAAGTCTGCAACCTGCACTGGAAGAAGAGTACGTTGCTGTTGAAGATTGAGGCGGCACTGGAGAGAGTTCTCGCGCAACATTGAGGACATCCCCAGGGCTGGGGCCCGTCCCCAGGGCTGGGGCCCGTCCCCAGGGCTGGGGCCCGTCCCCAGGGCTGGGGCCCGTCCCCAGGGCTGGGGCCCGTCCCCAGGGCTGCGAGAGAACTCATTGTATACCGTTAAAACTCGGGATTCCTACGGAACAGAGAAGACAACGAAAGGTAGCCTTGCTTAAGGCTATTCTTACATGTTACTCTGGGAAAAAAAAACGTTTGTCTGACCCTTTAATGTTTGCGAGACAAATTGTTCTCCACAATGGTACCAATTGTTATTCTGTAAAATGTACTGAGAAACTAGAAAAAAATTCAGACTAAACAATAATAGGACAATAAGTGCATTTGTGAAAATTTATGGGCTTCATTTTATGGCATTAACTGTGCAGCCAAAGTGACAAGTCACCTGTATTCTATGGGTCAACACAATTTCGGGGATACCAAATCTATGTAGTTTTATTTACATTTTAACACCTTAAAAATCGCCATATTCTGACACTTGAAACTTTTTCCATGTTTCTGTGTGTGGGGTTGGATAAGGTAACTTTTTGCAGATGTACCATTTACTTCTATTCTGGGGAATGTCAACTGCTTTGATCACTATTCAAATTTTTATCAGAGACAAAATAACGAAAAAATGGCAGTTTGGCACTTTTGATTTTTTTCCCTACTATGGGAGCTTCTAGACCGTGGGTTTTTGGACACAGGGATTCCAAAGATTTTGGGGCAGTTGAAGTCTTTTCCCTAAGGGTCAGTTCACATTAGCGTATGTATTCCGTCTGGTTAGAGTCCACATGGAGACCCCCCGGACTGAATACAATCGCAATTGCTGTGCGAGCACACAGACCCCATAGACTATAATGGTGTAAGCGGCCATTTTCTTGTGGCTGCAGGCATGTGCAGTCTGCTCTGCCCGAGGCCTGAAAGGTTAAAACCCAGCTCCGGAAGAAGACACGCAGAGAGGCGGGTTCCTGAAGAAGATTGAGGCATCGCTGGAGAGTTCTCTCGCAGCATTGAGGACGCTCCCAGTGCTGTTCGAGCGCTGGGGCGAGCCCCCAGTGCTGCAAGAGAACTCATTTGCATACCGTTAAAAAAAACTGGGATTTCAACCGAACGGCGACGCGGAGAAGACATCTAAAGGTAGGAGAAGAATAGCCTTTCTTAAGGCTATTACTATGTGTTAGAGGAAAAAAAGGCATTTTAATGGTAGAATCCCTTTAAATACTGATAGAACTGGACTTGGTTGGCTGTGTCTATTCAAGTAGATATGAGCTGATTTGTAAACGCAGGTCTGTACATTCTGTGGAAGTCAGCTGATCTGCGGCACTACCATGCAAATAATGGTCATCTGTAGCAAAGGTGTAGAGACAAAACAAGTTCAAGCAAGCTTTGTCTGGATTTCCTTTGCATTTCTTTTAGCACATGTTTTACCTTGCCTTCTGCACTAGGTAGCAGGGACAGGATGAATTTACAGTGCATCATTACATATTCAACTACATAACTACACTTCATAGCCACATGACAGGGCACTGTAACATAGGAACATTTTTTTAAAATTAGAAAATATATTTAAGCTTGCAAAAACCACATCTCTATGTTTAAGTGGTAATAAAAAGGACAATAGGGGATGAAATACATTTACTGCACAATACTCTCACCAAGTCTTACGTGTAATAAATGCAGGTGAAGCAAAGGAACTGTTCTGTGTTCATGTGAGAAGGCTCTTAATATAAAAGAATCTTTACAATTTTTTTTTAGTAAGAGTTTAAAGCTCAAATAGCTGAAGTGTCACAGCTGTTTTCTCACCAACTCTCTGGGCTACGTTGGGTATACCACGGGTGCCCTGAGTACTTGATGGCGGTATATGGCGTAGTGACTGACGTGGGCCACTTTGGCGCAGTGCATTAGGCATGGGTTGAAAGCCTGAAAAGCAAAAACTAACAGTCAGTATAGTAGTTCAAACACTGAACAAGGGGCTAAATCTGACACATGGTTTTATGGCATTTTTCAGAAATCACTGACCTGAGACCCTGAGAACTGATAAAAACCTGGAATTGTTTACATTGTTTGTACCTATTACTAATAACCCTTTACCCCCCTTCCTCCTGGAATTCTATCTCTATATGCCCTTTTGTACATAAATATGCATCCTTCAGAAATGGTTTTAAATTTACTTGAGAAAGGAGCCGAGAGTTCCGAAACGTTGTAATCTGTCATCATTATTAGTTAGCCATTAAAACGGTATCAACTACTGAAGACTATCAAGTTTTATTTTTACATATATTTCCTACCCACTGGCTAACACGGTACAAGAACAAACATTTTCCTTATAGTAGTTTACAAAAGAAAGGTGGAAGGGAACTTGTCATTTAATTCATGCCTGCAGTATTTCACCTGATGAAAGCAGCATGGAGTAGAAGCAGGCATGTGCTATATGTAGGAATATGCTGTAATTTGTAAACTTGCATCTTATTCATTGAAGCACCATATGAAGCATAGTTGTGAGCCAGAAGTACGGTGCATTCATGTGGGCTTTCCCCACTGTTGACTGACCTATGTACCGTGTTTCTCCAAAAATAAGAGTCTTATTTTTGTTCCAAAAGATGGGTAAGGGCTTAATTTTCAAGGGATGTCTCTCTCTCCCCCTCCATGAACAATCCACTCACCAGACCCCCTTATATAAAACAATTAAGAGTCTGCAGGTGCAAATGATGAATGTGCCGTCACACACAAATCTAATCACACACTTCTGTCAACGGCATGTCACTGTCAGGTTCTTTGCCATTGCATCAGCGTTCCACTGCGGCCAAGTGTAGCATTTGCTGCCCCGGTGACCAGACGCAGCCACAACAGTGATACCAGCAGGACTAGCTGATCTGTGTGAGAGCCCAGGACTAGTCAACCCTTATTGTTGTGGAGAACTCTCTCTAGTGCCATCTTGTACAAACAGCTCCCTAAAAGCCAATGTCTGATTCTTTTGGGTGTTTCCACTTTCCTTGATGAAGGGACTACTATATTTGTCCTTCTGTATTTTTTTTTATTTTTTTTTTACAAGTATAGCTGCCTCGACACTTTCGAAATAAACTAAATAGGGCTTTTTTTTCTTTTTTTTTTTTTTAGTAGGGCTTAAATTTCAAGCATACTCCATATATCCCAAAAAAAATCATGTGAGGGCTTATTTTTGAGGTAGGTCTTATTTTCCGAGAAACCCTATCAATCCCAGATCTCAGCACTGGCACTGCAGCAACAAAAAAATAAAAATGCAAGTTTGGCAATAAAACAGCACCTTCATACATAATTACAGATTAAACCAGAGTGCCTGTAACCACCACATTCTGCTCTCAGAGCCGGCAGCATGAAGGGAAACGTATCCTTTAACCTATGGAAATATCCGTATATCAACAGTTTCTACAAAAACTCCTCACCTTGAGGGCGTCCTGCCTGTTGCCACCTAGGGCCTGGGCGTACTTGAGTCATATGATTAGGTGCATAGTATGTAGGTCTGTTTTGAGCCTAAAAAAAGAAGAAAAAAAAAGTCATACCATAAAAAGATACAAGAGAATATAGTAATACCACCTCCAAGCATATTTAACTGATACTACTGAATTAGTGATACACATGATTTTATTATGCAAGTCACTTTTATAGATCTGGAGAAAAACTTTGAGGTGATATGCAAACAGGGCAGATGGTACACCGTGGACTGGCCTTAAAGCTCCTGGAGCACTGGTTTTGCTGCTCAAGTAGGATCGGTGACTTCTTAGCAGTGGGAGGATCAACACCCACTACATGGATGGGGCATAGACAGGAGATGGTAGGGAGCCCTAAGTAACAAGAAAAATACTCCAGGAGCTCCAGGTCCACCCTCAGTGCACAAACTATCACTTGCAGAAGATATCAAAGTTTTTTTCTCCAAGTCTTCAAAATTGACAAAGATATGTTCACCTGTAGTGTGCTATTTAATATAGTAGTAACAGCTGAATATATTGGGGGTGGTAGACCCCCTTTCAAAACGGGAGTTCCACCACCCTTACCTGTGGAACAGCAGGTACAAAGTATCCTCCAGGAGCAGGCTGAAATTGGTTGATAAGGGTGTTGGCAGGAAGCGCTCTCATTCCTGCTATACGCTGCATATACTGATTGGTCAGATGAGCTTTCCGTTCCTCCTTTCTTTGAGCCAATGCCACATAGAGTGGTTTAGACCCTACAATTCTCCCATTCATCTCAGTAACTGCTTTAGTTGCTTCTTCTGGGGAAGAAAAGCAAACAAATCCAAATCCTTTGCTACGCCCATCTTCCAGCATTACCTGGAAGAGATATTATGCATTAAGGTGAAATGCTATACATTAACCACAACATTCTAAACATTGAAAAATCGGAATGTGGAAGAGGTGTAGAGACAGAGCGCAATGCATAGTATGCTCTGTCTGGATATCCTCTGCGTTTATCTAGCACTGTATTGCCCCTGCCTGTACAACACAACAGGTGCAGGATAAAGTTACAGTGCAATGAGAATAGGGAAAATGGGTAAAAAATTAAATAAAATTGCATCTTCTGATAATAAAATAAAAGCCAAGGTTTCATCCATCCAGAAATACTGCATAGTGATCATTGGTGTAAATATATTCCCTGCACAGTACTGCAATTATACAACAGGGAGATGGCACAGATCTAGGATCTGTGTCCATGCCATCCACAACTGCTGCTACAGCTTAGGTGATCAAAACCTTAGATGCTTCCATTAATACTGACTGATACCAAAGTGATATGACAAAGTGAGGGAGCACTCTATAAGCTCATTGGCAACCATGCATATCAATTGGTGCAGAAGCATTTGTATGGCAATTGGGATCCTAACAGACTCAGTCTGCCATACACATCACACTGAGACACTATACACTATTACAATGCAAATATAATATGCATCAAAGTCAAATGCCAATTTTCATGAAAAGTGCAAGTGATATGCAGAAGACAGACATCTTTGGAAAGTCTAGAAGCAGCCTTACAAGACACTCCGTTTGGTAAAAATATTCCTGTGACACACACCCTTGAAAGAGGAGCTTCAGCACTTCCACAAGTAGGGTCTGAATGCTCAAACCCTCACCAATTAAGAGAACATTCTTAACTCCTTTCTGATATCTGCCGCAACAGTACGGCGATGTTGAGTATTAAATATGCCGCTCAGGAGTTGAGCTGCTAGCCATAGCCAGGTCTTTGCTGTATTATTGCCATTATTATTGGCTTTAAGGCCCCCGGGCGCCTCAGTCAACCATTTTCCCACTTTGGCAAGGATTGCCGGCAGTGGGAACGAGATCAGGGCCTGTCGATCCTTTGCCATAATAGCCATAAGCCTACTGAAGTCTCCAAGGCTTCTCTGCCTTCTCTTCCGTTCATTCACTGTTTTATGTAGCCAATCATACAAATGCAGTTATTTTACAGTGCTTTCGCATTTTTAGGGGGGTGTAAAGGAAGCTCCTTCTCACCTTGGCACTTGTGATTGACCCAAATGGAGAAAACTCTTTCCTCAGCTTTTCATCATCAATGGTGTCATCCAGATTTTTAATATACAAATTTACTCCCTGTAAAAAGAAAAAAAAAAAAATTAGAAAGTTATCATGAGGTTATAGAGATTTATCAAATCTTTTCTTCAAAACAAAAAACACTCTAGAGGCATGTTTACACGGCAGGAAACGAAGAGGAATTTCTAGCTGCGACGTGATGCTGATGCAGTGCTCCAGCATTCCATCACGGCATCCCCCAGCCGATTAGGCCCATAGACTTAGCGGTAAGATTGAGCAGGACGCTTTTTTCCGCTACATGCTGCGATCTCTGCCTCCTATTGAAAAAAATGGGAAGTGGATTCCAGGAGGAATCTGCCCTGGATTCAGGGGAAAAATATGCAGCAAATTCCTCCATGTGAACACAAACTAAGACCGGGGCCCACATGGTGTAAATGCAGCAGCAAAAACTGCAGTGTTTTACAATCCCTGCAAGAGGGAAGGGATTCTATCGAATTCCATCTACGTACTGCAGAAAAAAAAACTCAGTGGGAATGCTGAAATTTCTAAAACACTCAGATTTCAAAATTACAGCAGGTTAATTATATCTACAGAAACTCCGGTGGTTTCCCTATAGGTTTAAATGAAGCAGAAAGTCCTCATAGGAAGCCTCGGCGAACTTCCTGGGAAAAGCGCTGTGGATAAACCATAATGCGTTTCTGCCATGATTTTTCCCCACATTGCTTTTTTGCTACGGTTCTCCTTAGCCTAAAAAAAGGATTCTCTCAACTACCTGGAGTCATGACATGGATTCCACAATTATCTATGTCTTTTTCTCAGTAGCCCCTTAAAGTGCATTTTGACTGTAATATTGTGCCCTTGTGATGTTGAGGTTTATCAGTAGATGTAGCCGCAGAGCTGTTCCTATTAATTGAATCGGAGCAGCGTGCAAACACTCTGCACTCCAACATCACCTTCCCCTTCTGCTGCATGAACTTTGGTGTCCAGAAGGTACCAAGACAGTTTCTGTGCAGGTTCCAGCTGTCGGAGAACAACTGACCTATGTGTGATCAGTGTATGATCATCAGTATGAAAAATCCATTTTGGCCTGGGAAAACCTCCTTAAATTATGGGCAACCACAAGGGACGTAGTAACACCTTATGACCAAAGATCATTGACTGGCCTCAGTGGTCACATACAGGAAGGACTTCTGCCAAAACAAGCTCCCGTGCAACGTGGAAAGCAGCAAGAGAATTGAGTATTGGGGAGAGGTGAGTAAATTTCTACCCCCCCCCCCCCCCCTTCACATTCCCTGGTCTCATGGTAGAGAGCCATAATTCCTAGAAAACCCCTTTAAAAGTTTGTTTTCAATATTTTTTGTGACACAGGGTGCTTTATTTTAAGTGATTTTTCTATAACAAAATAGGCTCAAATATCTCCTTCGCAACACTGAAAATTGCAAATGAGAGTCTGTACTCCTTGTACAACACACATATGAACAGATTATAGAAGAGTCTAAAGGAAGAACTGTGTTGTCCATACCAATCACAGCTTTCATTTCTTAAAGCAAATGAAAACCGCAATGTGATTTGACTTTTTTCTTTCACACTTTCATAATCCTCCCTTCTGAATACAGCTCACAGGCACATGCAGAAGCAGACTATAGCCTGCTTTGCATCCCTTAGGGCTCGTTCACACGGGGCAAGAGGGGGTGGATATTGGCACAGAATCCACATCACAATGCGCCCTCCCACAATAGAGGTCTATGTAGACCGCTAGCTTACTTGCCGCTCACGGAAAAAAAGAAGCGAGCTGCCCTTTCTTCAGGCTGATTCAGCCGCGGCATCTGCCTCGCAGCAGCACGCTCCAGACTTGGCCCATTTATTTGGGCCTATTCCAGAGTGGGAAGCCGCGAAAGACGTATTTTGGTCCTATTCTGACAGCTTCCTGCATTAAAATAAGGACCAAAATACACCCCTCTTGCCCTGTGTGAACTAGGCCTTATGAATTCAGGTTTGTACAGTGTTTTACCAATCACTTCTAAATGTGTCATTATCTAGCTGATGAGTGCTAAAAGAAAAAAAAACTGCAACTATGTACCCAAAGCTTCCTTCCCCTGACAATTTTAAAAACAGTTTCAGTAAGAGTTCTTTAATAAACAATTCATACCTGATAGCGACTAATTCTTTCTTGCTTTAACTGTTCAAACCGTCTTTTCAGCTCTGCTTGCCGCTCAACCTTTTTCTGGGCTCTGCCTACAAACATCACTTTTCCATTGACATCCCTTCCATTCATGTCATCTACGGCCTATAAAAAAAAAAACAACCACTTTTAGAGTTTAATAATAATTTTGCTTTTCCCACATTAATAAAAATGAATCTTTGCAGAGCTCCCAAGTACCTGGTTTTCCCCTGCAGACATTGTCTGCCTGGTCCCCATGGGAGCCCTTACCTTATTTGCATCTTCATGTTTTTCAAAGCTGACAAAGCCAAACCCTTTGGACTTCCCACTCGGGTCAGTCATCACCTTAACGCTCAGAGTCTTCCCTGCAGCCAAGAGACACCAGTTAACCACAGAGGTCACAGGGTCACAGCATGCAGGTGCACGGCACACGCTTGATACCAGGCGCCCACATGCGGGAGCAGAGTCAGATTTCATTAGGTTAACCACGGCATACGCGTGAAACCAGAAGCCCACATGCATGGGCAAGGCCAAGGAGCTCACGAAGTTATCCACGGCACACACTAAGCCAGAAGCAAGTAGTCACTTGATGGGATCACGATTTCACGCAGTTACCGTATTTGCTGAAAGTCTCCTTCAGCCGCTCATCATCCATATCTTCCCCAAAATTCTTGATGTAAACGTTTGTGAATTCCTTGGCTTTAGCTCCAAGTTCTGCTTCCCTCTCCCTTCGGCACTTAAAACGACCAACAAACCTATACAACAAAAATATGTAATAATTAGACTATTCGGATTGCATAACATGGGTTCTCTTGTGGATATCCCCACTGCAGTTTACAGTACTGCACAACTGGGTGAAGTCACTAAGCAAAGTTGTGACAGCCTCACTTTTATCCAGTAGGAAGAATGTAGTACTACAAAACTCAATTGAATAAATGGACAACCATAAAATTAAAAGGCCACACCTAGTCTGTTAGAATGTGAACAGTTCTACAGAAGCTCTCCACCCTGGTCCCTAAAGAGTGAAATAAGGGAGTGTTTATTGGCACTTTCCACAGTCCGCTCAGCGGCATAGAATTGGCGCAGTGTAAAATATATACCCTTTTCACCACACATTCTCAAGTACCATACAGCCACATATAGTCTCACACTTTGCGGTCGTTGAGAAGCATGCCATTCATCTTCTCTATGGCTCTATCCGCAGCATCTTGTGTCTCAAAGTGCACAAAAGCGTATCCCTTGGAGCCGTTCTCATCACACACCACCTGCAGAAGAAATCCATTAAAGAGTTAGGAGGACTACAAATTAAAAAATATTTTAAAAAATACATAACCAAGAGGGTGCTGAACTTACTTTACAAGAAAGAATGTTGCCAAATGCAGAAAAGGTGTCATAAAGTGCTTTGTTGTCGATTGATTTGTCAAGATTCTTTATGAAAACATTGCCCACTCCAGATTTCCTAAGGGATGGGTCACGCTGGGACCACATAATTCGAATAGGTTTTCCTTTGATCACATCAAAGTTCATGGTATCCAGAGCACGCTCAGCTGCAAACAGATTCAACAAAAGCAAATATTAAAGGGGTATTTCCATTAAATGAATTATGCCTTAGAAAAAGTCAAAAAAGTTCTTGAAACAGATTAAAAATAAAGAATTATCAAGATTATTCACCTATTGACCGCCAGCAGCAGAGAGATGGTGGACATGATGTTCTTTGTCCACAGACCTCTGCTTTCACATTTCTCTGCTCGCTCATACTACGCATATGGCAGAGCAGTACATGGCGCTCACACACCTACAGTGCAATGCACTGCTGGGAGATGTAGTTCCCTGAGTCACATGGTAAGAGCTTGATGAAAGAACCAAAGCTGTAAAAGTGCAAGTAAACTGGCTAAAAAGTGGCAGAGTTGGAGTTTTTGCACTGAGTGTTAATCTAACATTGCACAGGACTACAGAGACGTGTTCAATTTGTGGAACAGCCTATGGAAAATACAGTCACTAATGAAATCTAGATACTTTAATCATATTACAAGGGTCACATTTGCCATGCACCAAAATGGAAACACAGCAAATCCATCCTCTACAACAGTTTCTTAAAGCCAAGCCTGTTCACTAGCAAATGGCAAAGTAATATTCTGTGTTCCTTTCAATGACTACTTGGCAAATGTATCCTACTACAGTTTCTGTACTGAACATCTGGCTACTGTGACTCAATACCACTCCGTCCCAGTAAAGTTATTCACACAGTAACTGGGACACATGCACTGGGGTCAGGTAATAAAGTACTGAACTCCCCAGCAGGAGAAGCTACTGGAATGCAGAGGAGTTTATTTATAGTAAGGCAGATTTACATGCCGAATACAACCACCCACAACTGACACCAACACACACAGGAATACTAGTGGAAGAAGAATGAAATAGTAATTGCAACCAAAATAGGGGGTTTCAAGACTAGAATACTGATGACAGTCTTATCAGTGGAGGCCTGACACCCAGCAACCCTGACAACCAGCCTTTTGAAATGGTTGAATTAGCTGTGTTTGTCTGAAAGACGCAGCACGGTCATGTGCCTAATTTACAAGACATCACTCACACGAGACGAGAAAGTGGTGCTCAGCCAAACTCTGATCTGAAACGGATGACCTAGCCCAAGTATAGGTCATCAATACAATAGTCTTTCAAACATCTTATACTGTATGATACACATATACAGTGGGAAAAGTACATAGCATTCATGGGCAATGAAAACGGGGTGTTACCGTATTTTTCGGACTATAAGACGCACTTTTTTCCCAAAAAAATCTGGGGTAAATGAGGGTGCGTCTTACAGTCCAAACGTCCAGCCATGTTCCTGCCGCTGCTGGCTTCCTGCAGCGATAGGAGCATGGCAATGCTGCAGGCCCCGGCGTCTAAAACTCCCTTCCCGGCATCTGCCGTTCTATTGCCGGGTCTTTAAGAATAATGGCGGCCGCTCTGCTGCAGAGCGGTCGCCATAGCAACCAGGTTTCCACTATACGTGGAGGCCCAAAGCTAATGCCCGCAATTAGAATGCATTCTAATTGCGGGAATTAAAACTTAACCCTTCTTCCCCCCAAAGTGTAGAATACCTTTAAAGTTGCAGGTCGGCTCCTGTGGGGTGAGGTCGCAGGAGCTGACCTGTTCTAGTGACAGCCGGGAGCCAACTGAAGGCTCCCAGGCCTGTCATAGCTATATTACTATTGCGGTTCGTCTATGACCAGCTGTAATAGTAATGTAGAGAATCTCCCATTGACGGCAATACACTTCTATTGCGGTCTATGGGACTTGCAATCAAATGATTGCAGGTTCAAGCCACCTAGGGGGAAGGGGCAATAAAATAGTGAAAAAAAAAAAAAGCTTTAAAAAAATAAAATAAATAAAACTTCTAAATCACCTCCTTTCCCTAGAATACAAATAAAAGTAGAAAATTACTGTGAAACACATATACATTAGGAATCCCTGTGTCCAAAAATGCCCGGTCTACTGATATTTTTCAAACCGCCGAGTTTTTTTTTCTTCTTCACTGTTTTGCCTCTGATTTAAATAAAAGGTGATCTAAGCAATAGACATTCCCTAAAATAGCAGAACTAAAAAGTACATCTGGCCCCACAAAAAAGAACTATGGATCTCCGTACAGATGCAGGGTCACCTGTTAATGTGGCCTTGCAGCTGTTGCAAAACTACAACTCCCATATATTAAATATTTTACCATTTTTTTGCTATAAAATTTTTTTTCCCCATGTTCCTCCTCTAAAACCTAGGTGCGTCTTATAGTCCGAAAAATACGGTAAATAGAATTTTTGCCACTGGTAAGTGTATGGAGTTTTTAGCTTAGAATGTAAAATAGTTAAGAAATTGCACATAAAATTGTGGCTTCCTACATCAGTTATAACTGCCTATATAGTTTTAACACGCATACATCTAATTATAAAATAAATAAAAAAAACACTTTTCAAAATTGAATAGTACATGTAAATATAAAACTATTATAATAAATGTTTGTCCTCCATTTATCCCGCTGAGAATTTATACATATTAGTCTATGGCAGGGGTGCTCACACTTTTTCAGCATGTGAGCTACTTTATAAACTGACTAAGGGATAAGATCTACTACCCACTTTTTGTGGGCGGGGCCTGTGGTCAGGCCAGGGCGGGACGGGAGAGCAGGAGACAGCTCTCCAGTGTCTGCTTGTTCACAGCGCAGGCTGAGAATCATCTCTGGACACTGGCAGGCCGAGGCCTTGCACTCGTTCGCAGTCAGGGCTGCGGCAGCCCTGCCTGTCAGTGTCCGGAGATGACTCTCAGCCTGCGCTGTGAACAAGCAGCACCCCGGCTCCCTTCATCCCTAAGAGTGGGGAGCGCGTCATCCCCCGGAGCTGCTGCTGCCCGGCCTGCAAGTGTCCGGATTGCTTGTTCACAGCGCAGGCTGAGTCATCTCCGGACACTTGCAGGCGGGGCCTGCAGACACCGGGGATCCCTGGCTGCATCCCGCGATCGACGTATTGGGCACCCCTAGTCTATGGACTAGTAAAGGCTATAGGATATTACACAACTGGTTCAGCTACACTCTGCTAGTGTGTGTGCCAGGTAACTCTTAACAATGCTATACTAAGAGGTAAGAAGCTGAATGAGAATCAATTAATAGCCTCATCCCCCTTCTCTCTCCATAGAGTTCTGGGTGTGATGTGAACAGGACTAGATTCTATACAAACATTCTGACTGAAGGCAAGGAATAAGGGTCAGTTCACATTAGCGTTTGTATTCTGTCCGGTTAGATTCCGCATGGAGACCCCCCGGACGGAATACAATCACAATTGCAAGCGCTGTGCTGTCAAAGCCCATGGGGATCCATGCGCTTTGACAGCACAGCATTTGCAATTGTATTCCGTCCGGGGGGGGGGTCGTCTCTATGCAGACTAACCGGACAGAATACATGTAAACCAGGAGTAAGACAGCAGCCTAAAAAGTTTAAAAGGAAACATCTCCTTTCGGTATATTACAATTTTCGATGTGACCTGGTTGTGTGTTTGAGTACTGTCTCATAACATGGCTTCTGCCTGTTCTTTATGCCTGATTCTTGCTCTGTTCTAAAATTTGAAAAAAATTCAACAAAATCTGATTACACCTTAAGATATATTACAAAATTTCTTATATTCACATGTACTTTTTTTTTTGCAATTTTAGGTATAGGATAAATACTAATGACCCAACTTTAAGAATCAGCTGTCTGAATTGGTAGAAGCATTCAGACAAACACTAATTCCACCTCACAAGCGATATGAAGTCAGTCATATTTAAAGGGCATAAGCTGCAATACCCAGCACAACATGCTGCACTCTTCAAACAGCTGATTGGAGGAGGCGCTGTACCCCTAATGTTTTTATACTGATGATATATCCTTAAAAAAAAAAAAAAACCTGCTTCTGACTGGCCCTGGCTGTCAACTATTTATGAAGGCACTTGAGTTGTACTAGGAGTCTGAGTCTGGTGGTGGAAAATAGAAGCCTTGGTTCAGCCTAACACAGATATTTCCAGCCATTTGCTGCCATATCTGCAATGGAAAACCTGCAGTATAAAGTTGGCACATATGGAATAGAATATCCAAAAGGAGGCCAAAGACATTTGCTCAGATATTTTTCCAGACCCCCCCATGTAATATCTAGAAGGAAATTAGCCACTTAAAACTACCTTTTCTTCCGTGAGAACCAGGGCTACGGAGACAGACTTTGCCTATATTTTACCACAGCCCAACTCCTTCATAAATGTCTCGCAGGCATAGACAGTCAGAAGCTGCAAAACTCTTCTACATTATAAAGCCAGCGACTACCATACTATGAAAGTAAAAATGAAAAAGATGGGCATCTAATTATTTAATAATTGTACAAAAAATAATGAATTTTAACTTTTGAGTCCATCCAAAATTGGTCCCAACTACACAGCCCTGGTGAAAATAAAGATAAATGCAGTAAAGATAAATGCAGCTTGAGGAAGAGTCAGGAAACCCCCTCATAAATTTTACACTAGGTTCACACTAGTGTTCGGGCAAATCTGCTTGAGATTCCACTTAAATTGGCAGAGAGAAGAGTCCAGCAGGCATTTCAGTATAAAACTGGTGGCAACCCGGCAGACGTCATTATAGCCTATGGGGTCTACGGGTAACTGCTGTTTTAGGCAGACAGGATTTCTAATCTTTGGGTCCCCATGCAGACCAAAGGATAGAAACCGAGTACTACAGTTAACCTAGCTTTAGACTAATGGTGCCACCAAAATTGGCGGGTTCGGCAAACATTCAAGTAATGCATATGTGCTGTAATAAGAAATTATTAATAAATATATATATATATAATAAAGTAAATAGTCCAATCCCTTACCTACATGAAGGTTCATTACAGCTTTGTAAACACAATCCCATACGGCCATATAACAAAGGGTACTACCACACGATAGTTTTGATAGAAAGTAGAACACACAAAAACCACTAACAAAGGCTATTACAACTTGGTCACAAAGCAGTCTTTATGGACAACCACATGCAACTATGTTTACAAGAAAAGAAATCACAGCATGCCCTGAGCACGTGGAATGCAACCAGAACATCTACCAGTCGCTGTAAGGCTGGGTTCACACCAGTGCTTGTACTAAGTTCAGGAAATCCATCCCTGAACCAGTTTAAAAGATGTAGAGACAAAAGCATCACAAGCAGTGCTTTTCTCTCTGCATTTTTCGCGCTATTTGGGCAGAACCCCATCAGACGCCTATTATAGTCTATGAGGTCCATAGGTAACCGCTTTATATAAGCGGATAAGGTTTCCATTTGGGGGTTGTGCCCAATTGGACCACCCCGAACGCAGGTGTGAACCTAGCTCAAGTTGCCACATCAATCTACCCTCATTTGAGGTTTCACCTTATAAACAGAAATCTGCTGCAATATACGACCTCAATATAAACTAAGCCAAATTGTTTAAAAGAAACTCCATTGAGATCATGTATCATACATCTGGACCTCAGCCCTTATAGTGCAAGTTGAATGCAGCTTAGTGACCTAGGTTAGGCCCTCATTACACCACCATACACTCACCATCTGCAGGTTGCTGGAAGTTGACATAAGCATACCCAAGGGATCTTCTTGTGATCATGTCCCTGCAGACCCTAATAGACAGCACAGGCCCAGCCGGACTAAACTTCTCATATAGCATGGCTTCTGTGACATCTGGATGGAGGTCACCCACATAAAGGGAGGCCATAGGATAACTGCTGGTAGCTGTGTGCATCACCCAACCAGATTTTAGACCGAACTAGAAGAAGGACCAGCTGGATCTCCACAGGAGAAGTAACGGGATATTAAGGCGTTTATACAAAGATGTGTGGCTAGCCGGCAGCAACAGGTATATGGCGAGGGCTTGATGGCGGGCGGACGTATTATG
This sequence comes from Leptodactylus fuscus, assembly GCF_031893055.1. Classification (NCBI taxonomy): domain Eukaryota; kingdom Metazoa; phylum Chordata; class Amphibia; order Anura; family Leptodactylidae; genus Leptodactylus; species Leptodactylus fuscus. The sequence goes on along the minus strand of NC_134266.1, from coordinate 138,742,606 downwards.
GGAGCCCTTCTCCACCCAGGGCACTGCACACACCAGGCTTCACTGCGGAGGGCAGATATTCGCACACGTTTCACTTGTGAACAGAGGAGGGAGTTCTGTGGGCAGCAGCTACATGTATGGTGGTTTCACTAGATGCAACGTGACAGGCAAAGAGCAGGTGACCGGCTGACGTTCCGTGGAGAGACCGGGGGGTTACAATCTTACGAAATGACTCGTGTACCGAGCAGTGTGTGTGTCATGTAGTTACCCTTCCTATTTTTACGTCTTTAGAGCTTGGCGCCCCGGTCGCCCTCAGGAAAGCACCTTGTCGCCGGCACCCTGCTCGGCAGCGAGTACAAGAGAGGCCGACAATTGCTGGAAGCGCGGCTTTTATATCCAGGTCACAGGTATGCCGGCCTGGCCTTGTAGTCACAGCGCCCTCTGGTGTGCGCCAAGCTTATAACTAAATACAATGTCGGGAAGCGCCATGTTGCTGGTGGCGTGCGACGATAGTGGCTGTTTCTTCACTTAGAGTTTCTTGTTCTTTGTTTTCTAGTTTCAAACGAACACTTTGTTGTCAAGCCTCATTCCTTCTCAGAATGTAAAGTGCAATGATGTGGACTCGAAGTACCGAGCCTCCGCTTTACGTCCGTCCATGTTTACCGCGCATGTCTGAAAAAGATGACAACTTTGTTCATGTGTCTTTTCCGCGTAATATACGCAGATTGCTCCAAACGTGTTCATTTGTGCAATCTTCCAATATCACCCACTTTAAAGTTTTTGTCTTGAATAAATTGATAATTAAAATTTAATCTAACACTCCCCATATTATACAGTGCAAGGGTCACTGTGGAGCATATTATACCATGCAGAGGCCACTGTGGAGCATTATACTGTGCAGGGGCCACTGTGGAGCATTATATTGTGTAGGGGCTGCTGTGGAGCATTATATTGTGTAGGGGCTGCTGTGGAGCATATTATACTGTGCAGGGGCCACTGTGGAGCATTATATTGTGTAGGGGCTGCTGTGGAGCATTATATTGTGTAGGGGCTGCTGTGGAGCATATTATACTGTGCAGGGGCCACTATGGAGCATTATAGTGTGTAGGGCCTGCTGTGGAGCATATTATACTGTGCAGGGGCCACTGTGGAGCATTATATTGTGTAGGGGCTGCTGTGGAGAAATATATACTGTGCAGGGGCCACTGTGGAGCATTATATTGTGTAGGGGCTGCTGTGGAGAATATTATACTGTGCAGGGGCCACTATGGAGCATTATATTGTGTAGGGGCTTCTGTGGAGAATATTATACCGTGCAGAGGCCACTGTAGAGCATTATAGTGTGTAGGGGCTGCTGTGGAGCATATTATACTGTGCAGAGGCCACTGTAGAGCATTATATTGTGTAGGGGCTGCTGTGGAGCATATTAGACCATGCAGAGGCCACTGTGGAGCATTATATTGTGTAGGGGCTTCTGTGGAGAATATTATACCGTGCAGAGGCCACTGTAGAGCATTATAGTGTGTAGGGGCTGCTGTGGAGCATATTATACTGTGCAGAGGCCACTGTAGAGCATTATATTGTGTAGGGGCTGCTGTGGAGCATATTAGACCATGCAGAGGCCACTGTGGAGCATTATATTGTGTAGGGGCTGCTGTGGAGAATATTATACTGTGCAGAGGCCACTGTGGAGCATTATATTGTTTAGGGGTTGCTGTGGAGAATGCAGGGGCCACTGTGGAGCATTATATTGTGTAGGGGCTGCTGTGGAGGCTATTATTCCGTGCAGGGGCCACTGTGGAGCATTATATTGTGTAGGGGCTGCTGTGGAGCATATTATACCATGCAGAGGCCACTGTGGAGCATTATATTGTGTAGGGGCTGCTGTGGAGAAATATATACTGTGCAGGGGCCACTTTGGAGCATTATATTGTGTAGGGGCTGCTGTGGAGAATATTATACTGTGCAGAGGCCACTGTGGAGCATTATATTGTGTAGGGGCTGTGTTTCTGAATTATGGCCTTTGTGGACGGTGGCATGCACATTTCCCCAGACTGAAGAATCTAAGGAAAGGCTCATGTTCTCTGACACATGGAGATATAAAGCATGAACTGCTTTCCTGGAGAAATAATGGTGCTATTTATCCTCCATTGTGGTTGAGCGCATGCCATCAGTTGGCGAAAAACAATGCCAGATGCGAGTGAAGTTGCACAACTTCCAGTTGAATGGGCTCATATTCTCTGTCTCCTGGCCACACGTTCCCTTATGGAGGACTGACGATGAGGAGGAGAAACAGTTGGAGGTTATAATCATAACCATTGTGCTAGGTGTAGATTTGGCCTGCCTACAAAAAAGATAATGGAGATGAGTAGGTGAACAGCCTTGTTCACTTTCCCTGCATCTGCCACTGTCAAGTATATTTTTCTAAATAAAAGAGTGATGCATTTTCATGTGAGTATGTAGAGCTGTCATTCCTACATTTGTTCCCTAGGCTATGGCAAAGTTTCTGGTTGCAGATCACAATGAAGTTACCATTTGGCAATTTACACGTGCATCAGGAGCAGTGGAAACATGTCTGCCACTACTACCATCAGTGCCACCACCCTGAAAGGTTCTCCTAAGTCTGCCCTGGGAAGTCTTTTGGATGTTGGGCCTGCTCAATGGCTAAAATCGTTACTATCACAACTGCTGCCACCATCTTCATCTGATGTCACCTTGTCATCATCTGCAATGTCATCATCTTCCGCACTTTTTTCTAATACACCACCATGGCCACACACCCTCAGAATTTCCACCTCCACATATTTCTTAGATCCCCTAACAGAATGACTATTAGTAGTAGTACCACACCCCCGCCAATACTACCTCCACCACTAACAGTCATCATGTCTTCCTGCCCTGCTTGCACAGTGCTGACTGTTCTAATCCATCTCATCAAAAAGAAGAGGAGACTGCTCTGACTAGGAGAAATAGATTGTGCAGCATGTGCCACATCACTACCAGGGATCTGTGTCAGGGAAGAATGTGAAGGACACATCCTTGACAGTCCAGAAAGGCCCTGTGGTAAATTATGCTTTACGGAAGAGGTGGAAGAACACAACAAAGGTAACCCAACAACTGATATGTGAGTCTTGTCAGTTCTACGTCCAGATCTTGTGGGACAACTGGTAGGATGTGGTTTGGTGTAATAACACAAGATACCAATTTGGACTATTCAGAGAACATCTTGACTGGTAAGGTGTGTTACCAACAGAGGATCCTTTGACTGTTCCTCCTCAAATGACACTTGACTATCCTTGAGTTGTCTATTCCTCACTGCAACCCAGTATGGAGCTATGTCTTCAATATCTGGTTCCCAAGGACCCTGGATACTGAAGCCAATTTGGCAGACTCATCTGCTTTATTGTTACCCAAGACCAAAGGGTTATCCCCCTGATGGTGTACTGCTGTCTTTCCAGGATGTTCCATGCCTCATTCCCAAAACTCTTTCGGGACAGATACATGAGCTAAAGGTTTGTTTTGGCTGTCCACAAATCCTCTTCTCTTCCAAGTATCTAGTATTTGTCAAAAGCGCTGTGCTGTGGGAGCGGGAAGGAATGCCCTCTCCAGTACACGTCTATAGATGAGCACTATCAGGAGGGGAGGGAGGCGTTCCTCCCGCTCTCACAGTACAGCGCTATAGGCGCTGCTGTGAGGAAGGGCGTTCCTGACTGACTGTCAGAAACGGTCTTCTGACAGTGAAGAGCTACGGTACCGGCACCGATAGCTCTTCACCGGGGCCACAGATCGTGAAAGCCGGCAGTGCGCTGAATTCAGCGCACTGTCGGCTTTCTAGCGGAATATAAAACCGCATGTGCCCCAAGTAGTGAAAGGTCCTCTTTAAATAAAATCTAAAACTTTCCCCCGATCTTCATTGGCTGCTCCCCTCTGCCAGTCCCTCCACTGGCTACCCATAGCCTAGCGAATTGAATTCAAGCTACTAATGCTAACAAAGCCATCCACAACCTGTCCCCTCCATATATCTCTGAACTAATCTCACGCTACCTGCCCACACGTAACCTCAGATCCTCCAATGATCTCCTATTCCGCTCTGCCCTCATCCGCTCCTAACACAACCTCCTCCAAGATTTCTCCCGTGCATCCCCCATACTCTGGAACTCAGCACCGCACCTCTAATGAGGCAACGCTTTTTTTTTTTTTTTTTACTTTGAACCAGCGCAGGAGAGCTGCTTCTCTCTGCGCTGGTTCTGGACCAACTACCGCCATTATTATACCCGGGGGTCTTTTCAGACCTCCGAGTATAATAATCGGAGCCCCAGGGGAGGTGAGGGAACATAATAAACAATGTTACTTACCTCTCCGGGATCCAATGTTACTCCTAGGCTTCGGGCCTATATGGTAATGCCCAGACGTCACGTGGTCTGGAATATTACCATATAGGCCCAAAGCCTGCCCTAGCAGTACCATATAGGCCCGAAGCCTGTGCTAGTAGTAATAGCCTGTTACTGCTAACACAGGCTTTGTCCTGTATGGTACTACTAGGGCAGGCTTTGGGCCTATATGGTAATATCCCAGACCACGTGATGTCTGGGCATTACCATATAGGCCCGAAGCCTGCTAGCATTAAAGAGGACCTTTCATGGGTTTGGGCACAGGCAGTTTTAAATACCGCTGGAAAGCTGACAGTGCACTGAATTCAGTGCACTGTCGGCTTTCCCGATCTGTGCCCCCGGTTGAAGAGCTATTGGTGCGGGTACCGTAGCTCTTCACAGTCAGAAGGGCGTTCCTGACAGTTTGTCAGGAATGTCCTTCTTCCCAGCAGCGCCTATATCCGCTGTACTGTGTGAGCGGGGAGGAACGCTCCCTCCCCTCCTGATAGTGCTCTTCTATGGACAAGTACTGTGAGCAGAGGGAGGGGGCTCACACAGCACTATAGGCGCTGCTGGGAAGAAGGACGTTCCTGACAGACTGTCAGGAACGCCCTTCTGACTGTGAAGAGTTACGGTACCGGCACCAATAGCTCTTCACCCGGGGCACAGATTGGGAAAGCCGACAGTGCGCTGAATTCATTGCACTGTCAGCTTTCCAGCAGTATATAGAACTGCCTTTGCCCAAACCCATGAAAGGTCCTCTTTAACATCGGGTCCCGGAGAGGTGAGTAACAGTGTTTATTATGTTCCCTCATCTCCCCTGGGGCTCCGATTATTATACTCGGGGGATTAAAAAGACCCCTGAGTATAATAATAGTTCATGGGTGTGCAACTGTGGGGCATAATAGAGCTTGGAGGATCCACTGTGGCCCCGTAACCTCTATTATGCCCCACAGCAGCCACCCTTCAACCTCTATTGTGCCACTGTGGGGCATAATATAGGCTGCAGGGGCCACTGTGGAGAATTGAGGAGTGAAAGATGTCTGTTTCAAACTTTACAGAGTCAAGTCACAGCTGAAAGAAGTGGTCATAGCGGTCCAAAGGGAAGAGACTGGAAATGTGGGGAGATGCCTCCTGTGAGTATTACTGCATTGTATTTATTGTAATACCACCACCCCTGCTGTCTTTGGCTGACGATCAAAAGATGAACATCACCCCCCCCCCCCCCGAACCTGAATCCGTTCTGTAAATCCTGTATGTTGTAATAATTCACCTGAATATTTACCTTTCCCAGCAGTCCTAGTCAATTGGTTACCTCTATGAGCGCTTGTGTTTCTTTAAGAATGTGTTCTTACCTGCTAAGCTTCCTTCTGCCAATCCCTGCCTACCTATGCGTATATTATATCCCAATAAGAAAAAAAATTCATCCTATGCATGTACTAAATCAGTAAACTTTATTAAATACACAAATACATGTAATTAAAAACACGAGGACCACAATTGGCAAAAATCCCAAAGCGGACAGTAACACTGATATACTATACAGTATCTCAATAAATAATACAGGGCATATGAAACTACAACTATGTGTTTTTATGTCTGGTATTCTAACCATACCTTACCTTGGCTTTGAAATGTTTAATTAACTGTTTTCTGATCTGTTCTTTGGATACATGCGTATTGTTTTGCAGTCTCTATGTCTGACATTCTGTCTGAGTCGTGCCTGTAATTCTGTCCTATATATCCTTCCATTATATTTGCATCCTGCTACTGTGTGGACATATATGTAGATCTACTGTGCTACCTAACCAGTTTGGCTCTGGGCCATTCACAAGGGTGTCATCTCAGCGCCCACCCCCCCTTTCCCTTTTTCACCCGTTAATTCCAGTATGGAGATGTGGTCATCACTGCAGGAAGACTCCCAGGTCACTACTTCTCAGAGTTGTCCCAGTATAGATTGCAGCTGGCCAAGGCCAGAAAGATATGGTGTGAGCAACAATCGGCCAGGCAAAGAGTAGTCAGGTATGGGCTGTAGGTCTGTCTCAAGCAACACAATAGCAAGGTCAAAAACGAGCTTAAAAGGTCAAGACAGGCAGCATGGGTTCACTGGTTGTGGTCAGACAGAGGTGTTACATGGGTGAACAATAGAACAGGGGTAGAATCAATAGAGAAGTTGGTAAACAGGCCAAGTCCATTAAACAAGGTATCGTTGCAAGAACTGGCTAGGTGAGATCCTATAGTGCTCGAATGCTGTTCTGATGACTTTTTCCCCCTATTTTTGTCATTAAATTGCTAAACTTTGTACTAAAGAAAAACTGGAGAATGTCTGACTTACATGGACCCATACACTACAATGGATGTGAATCGTCTACAAAATGGACTAAAATAGAGAATGTTTCCATTTTATTTTTCAATACACCCACAGTCTATGAAAAACAATGGACTTCTACTGTACATAACCAGATATAACTGGAGTTTGAATAAGCCCTAAGAGTGTGTATACAGGAAGGACCTCTGCTGATTTCCATTGACTTGGAAAGTCACTGTGAATTCCCTCAGCATAAATGTTGAAATCTTATCCACTTTGCTGCTGCTATAAGTGGTAGTAGATTATTCACCAGCAAATCCATGTCACATAATCCACTGTGTGTACTGTCATGTGTGGACATGCCTACAGCTATTTTTGTATGTAGTGTAGAAGAAGTGGAATAAGCAAACGTAGGTAGAGTAAGGGCCTGTTCACATGATGGAAAATTTTTCCACCGTGTGGTTTTTGTGGCCAAATGAATGGGCCTAAACAGGAGCGTGTCTAGTTCACACACAGTTTTTTGTTATCTGATTTTGACACGGACTCTGCCTCAAAAGCCGCCTGCCAAAACAGCTCCCATTGACTTCAATTTTGCCGCGGATTCCGCAGCTGACTCAGCTGCAGCGTCCACGTCGCGAGACTCCCTCCCGATTAGGCCCATTCATTCAGGCCTAATCAGGAGTGGAATTGCAGCTAGCCGCGCAGTATGTTCACATGCGGAATCCATTTTCCACCATGTGAACATACCCTAAGGATATGTTGCCATGGAGTTTTTTGCAGATTGAAAAATTCTGCTTCAGGAATTAGGACCTGGAGACTTCCCTTAATAAAATGCTCATAGTTTCTGATGTGGTTTTTGCAAAAAAAAAAGTGTCAATCAATGTATTAAAAACAGTGACAAAAAAAACAAAACACATTGTGTTTTTTTGCCTCCCATTGATTTCAATGGGTTTTTAAAGGCGGAATCCACCTGAAGATAGGTGATATCATTTTTTTTTCCTTTAGCTGAAAAAAATCAGCTAGAGGAAAAAACTGCTACCATTGAAATGAGCGGGAGGCGTTTTTTGAGACAGAATCTGCCTCAAAATCAGCCTGCAAAATACTCTGTTTGAATATACCCTAACAATATTTTTATTATTCAGAAATAATCTAAATGGTAAATATAAAATTAATCTATATGATGTATCCTAAATGATCCTAAATAACACATCAGGCAGGTGATTGTTTTTTATTTTTTTACATAGCATATATAATACTTTATACATTCAATGGTTTACATTCTCTGAAAGGCCATACATTCCATTGCACAATCCAGGTCACATAAAGGCACAAAACGCTCAGTGGTGAAAAAATATTTAGTCAGATGAAGACATATATAGATTGCCATTCATGTGGCTTCACTATTCAGCCATCTGTTGTTTACAGGGGCCTGTTTCTTCCTATGGATATGATCTATTAGAGAATACAAATGTCATACAGAGGGATTTTCCTCTCTTCCCTTTCTACTCATTTGAGCCTGTGAGAAGTGTATTCCCTGCAGTGGATTTGAGTCCTCCATCCATTACATGAATCACCATTTATCTGAATGACTTCCATGTAATAACACACTTCTCCTTCAGGCCAATTTTTTTTTTGAGCCAAAATCAGGAGTGGATTGAGGAAGGGAGAAGTATAAGAACTTTTAATAGAGTTCCCATTCCTTTTGTAGCCATTCTTGGCTTTGGCTCATAAAAAACGCAACAAAATCTGCAACAAAAAAAGCTGTGTTTCCACAATGCTTGGCCTCAGCCTTAGGCTTCCTCTAGACTGGCCTTGTTTATCCCTTGTTTGGGAGCCAAACTAACTACTAACTAGATGTCCATCAAGTGATGGCTCCAATGGCTGCATTCTAAAAGGGATTGTCTGTAATTATGTTTTATTCCATTAGAGTTCATATTCAACATGATACAATTTGGTTGACTTCTGTGGGTGAAGGAGACGATATACAGTAATAGGCACCAAAAAGTTTAATGAAACCTATAATGTTTTTAAAATGCAAAGAGTCACAAAGTGCTACACTAGTGGGCTACATACACAAAATCCCTGTACTGAATTTACAGAATAAATATCAGAGGAAAACACTTCCAGGGTAGCTCACATATGTAAGAATACTTACAAACATTGACACAGTGATAGACATTAAAATCTCACATTCCATCAGTTAGAAGTCAACTGATCAATAGACATAAAATTCTAAGCCCTCTGTAAGGCCTGGTTCACATCTGCATTTGGTATTCCGTTCGGGGAGTCTGCTTAGGGACCCCCCGAATGGAATGCTGAACATGTTGACAAGCGGTGAGTTTATGAAAGCACATGGACCCCATAGATTATAATGGGGTCCATGTGTTTTACGAGTGGTGTCTGCACAGAACATGCGGAGAGAAAAGTACTTCATGAACTATGTTCCTCTCCGCATGACTTGTGCGGACACTGCACTGACCCCATTATAGTCTATGGGGTCTGTGTACTTTCACTGCTCACTCCTTGTCACTGTGTTCGGTATTCCGTTCGGGGGGTCCCCAAAGCGGACTCCCAAACAGAATACCGAACGCAGATATGAACTAGGCCTAAGTCGATATGACAAGAGGCACATTTTTTAGATGCTCATCCAAACAGAAGTAAAGGTGCTTTTCCCATTCTTTGATAATACATACGATTGAAATAATAGCAACTGTTGCTTACAACTTTGTCAACATATTCACGATTACAGTTGCAGATCCTGGACATTTTCATCTTAATATTACTAATAATATTTATTGATGGTTTTGCAACTAAACCACCTGGGGCTGTTTCTCTGTAGCGTGTGACTACATACGCTAAATGTAAGCAAACTTGATTTTTTTTAAAGACTGGTAGAAAATAGTTGCGCAAACAATAAATTGTTTAATCACATGCATTATCAAAGCAATATCAAAGTCACAGTAGATGAAAACAGAAGCACCCCGCCACTAGAGAGCTCTAGTGGTCCCCTAATGTGTGGGTGCAAGTTTTGGTGCATCATATGCTAATTAAGGCACTCAAGCCCTTGACCAATCTAATGCCCAAAGAGGGATCTACCTATACAAACGTATTTATAATGGAGAGTTTCGACACTTTAATTAGCATATAGAACAAGTGCACTCATTGGCCTCTGTTTGTCATGGCATATTATAATATCCTGGGCATCCACTTATTACATTCCTAAATTAATTCACAGCAAATAGCCCTGTCGCCAAAGTGTACTGTAATACATGGCTCTGAAAGTAATATATACACTTGTGTATGTCAGATATAAGATGGATTCCAGGGTGGTGAGGCAAACAGGACAAGATTTGACATCAGTCTCACTTTGTGTTTTTATTCTTGTGTCTTTGTGCCACACCATAAGGAACATGCGCTGCTATAGTTCCCATCTCTTGGGCACCCTCTATGTGAAACATCTGATCATCGAAGAATATATGTGGGCGTATTTTTTCCAGCATAGGTCCTTTAGGTGCTCCAGCCAAGAACAAAGCTTCATCAGTCTCAAGACCCCAGCTACGTAAGGTTTTTAGCGCTCGTGCCCCAGAACTGGCTGCACTACGAGCTGTAACCAAATACGTGCGTATTGGGCAGTTCATTCTCATTCCTTTTTGATAGAATTTCTTCTGTAATTTCCCTAGAGCTTCCAGAAAACCCTTTAATGGACCCTGAGGATAAAAGAAAATTAATTACTAAAAGGTAATTATCAAATTAACAAAAAAAAGTCATTGAGGCATTTACAGGGTCATCAGACATGGTAGTAAGAAAAACATCAAAATGTAGCAGAATTGTGAACTGGAAATGCCCAAGAGCTGAAAAAAGAAAAAGCAGCTGTCACCAGGATCAATGATGTACATGACAACTGAGCTAGAGGCTTCACCCTGAGGCCATGAGGCACATTTATAAAAGCTGTCACAGAGAGTTTTTTGGGGGTAGGCCGGAGCTTAAAATGGCATGAACGTACACCGTGTTGATAAAGCATCTGCCTGACAGTTTTTGTTAGCTGTCAGTTTTCAGCTTGTAGATGTACTATAATCTTATTTGACCAGACCTATCAGTTACTTGAACATTCTGGAATGTTTTTTAACCACTTCACGAATGGGTCATTTTTGCCTGGTTCAACACCAGTCATTTTCAATTTAGTTTTAGTTTATTCATTTATGAAAGTTATAACTTTTTTTTTTTGTTCAGGTTATTCAAATAAATTTTATGTCTTGTGATAGATTTTGATTTATTTATGCAATCTTTTATTTTTGTATGTTTTTTTCTTTATTTTAAAATCTTTTTTGTTTGCTGATTTCCCCTGTAACTGTAGTTGACACATTAGGATCAGTTACAGAAAGAATAAACCCTCGTAGGACTCACTTCCTGCAGTCTGCAGTCCCCTGGCACCTGAACATCACGTGTCCGATGATTCAGGAGAAGGACTCAAGACGGCAGTTTCTACTGAGTGCTGTGTACACGCCATACCTACCTTCTCTTAAGGGGGCCTGACTGTTACTAATAACAATACATTTTATTTATAAAAAGTTAAAAACACCCAATTTCAATTGTTCTTTTGCTGCAGTGTGCATGAGATACTCCAAAAAGGGCTCTGGCGCCCGAGGACCCACACAAACCTGGAGCATTCCATATCACGTCCCTGTCAGTGAAGTCCTGGGCCACCTGGAGGGCTGAAGGGGGAAGCAGGGGCGGCCATGGGCAGGAAATGGGGACCAGTAAGTAAATAGGGCCTGTTACCTGCTGTAGTAACTCCAGCAGCTAATAGCCTATTTAAAAAACAAAAGCAGCAGGGGCCCACTAAGCCCCCTATGGTCATGGGCACCATAGCTGCTGCTATGGTGGTAGTTCTGCCACTGGGTATAGCTTAGAATTTTGGGTCCCACTTGTAAACTTTCCCAGAGCCCCACTTTGTCTAAAACCGAACCTGACTGGCATAGTCTGCAGCATTTAGACTGATAGATGAGCCTGACGGCTGCATTCAGGATAGATTGTAGAGGGGAGAGTTTAGTAAGGGGAAGACCATTAAGTAGGGAATTACAGTAGTCAATCCGGGTGAATCCTTGCAACAATAGAAGTAGTACAGTACAATATAGTAGTGAATCCAGGCGACAATAAGGGTCTTTAATGTTTCCATGGTAAGTAAAAGGTGGATTCAGATATTTTTGAGGTGGAGGTGACATGAGCATGTGAGTGATTGGATATGGGGGGTGAAGGAAAGGTCTGAGTCAAACACAATCCTGAGGCAGCAGGCATACTGCCTAGGAGTTATAGCAAGGCTGGAGACCAGAGCGGAGCATAGTGAGGAGGTTTTGGTGGTCAATAGTGTCAAATACTGCTGAGAGTCCAAAAGAATTAGGACTTTTTTCTCTGCAATTTTTAAGCGGAATGATGGACAGAATTTCCAAATGGGCAATGAGTGTAGATGTGAATCCAGCGCGTATCACATTGAAAGCAATAGGGAAAAAAGCAGCCCATTCATTTCTATGTGGAGCGCTTGTATGCCGCCTCCCATAGAAAGCAATGAGATCTTTTTTAACGCCACTGATTCGGAACGAGATACATGTTCAGAATCAGTGAGCGTATACTCAGTATGAATGCACTCTTCGAGTAAAATTAGCTGTCTTTCCCACAGCAACAAATCACAGTGCAGCGTTTTCCAACCCAGTTTAAAAATATAACCTGAACTCTAATTGGTTGCTATGAGCAACAAATGCCTTTTAATTTGCTTTAAGACAGGTTTGATAAATGTGCCCCACTATTTTTATGATTTTGATGCTCATTATGTACAAATTGTGGCCCTTTGTTGGGAATAAACCGCTAGCCATCACAAACTAGCAATAGACTTCTATTTGTCTTGTATTTCTGCTGTATGATTAACATTCTTGGCTTTCTGATTCTGACTCCTTACTAGCTGATAAAAATCCACTTATAACCCACTTGTGTTCCAGTCACGGTAACTTGAGTTGAATGAATTGTGAAGTGTTAATGAGTACATTAAGTGTAATAATCTTGTGAGGGTAGGATGTGGCTGAAAACCACAAAGACACGCAGTTATACTGCAAAGTGTTGCAGTTTAGGAACTGGATTATACATGGTTGCATGGTTTTGTATGTAAATATGCTGTTTACCAGCAACATTTTGTGACCATTGACAATCAATTTAAAAAGGTGCAGACATAAGGCAAAACCACATCTCAGTGAGGCTTTTGGCCGCACACCTGTGTTGTGTTACACTAGGTTCACACTAATGTTCGGGTTTCTCTCCTTCGGGTCCGCTTGGGAAACTGAAGAATGGAAACGCTATAAAAAGAGATTATCCGCGGACTATAATAGGGTCTGCTGGGTTTCTGCCGACAACAGCGGAGAGATAAGTCCTGCTTGCAGAACTTTTCTCTCTGCCTATTTTAAACAGAATAGGGGACGGAGTGACTCTAGAGTTAACCCTGTACTGCACATTATCAAGTGAAATAATCCAGTCACTATATTTTATGCCTCCTAACTGTCATCTGCCTTGGTGCTTGGCCAAAGATCTTACACAGATCTGTAATTTATGATTGCTAGAGGCCCTGTACAGTTACATGTTGCCCAGCAGTGGCCCTTTACAGTTTAATATTCCACAGCAGTGGGCCCACAGTCTAATGTCTCCCTCCAGTGGCCACCAGTTAGTACTTACTACACTGGAATCCAGTGCTCTTGGAGCAAGAGAAGAGAGCAGGTGGTGCTGGTAAAGGCTTAGCAGAACCATATCCTCAATGTGGGGCCTCAGACTAAGGGTGAGTTCACACTACGTAAACGGCAGCTTATTCTGAACGTAAAACACGTTCAGAATCAGCGGCATATAAAGCAGTTCCCATTCATTTCTATGGGAGCCGGTATACGAGCGCTCCCCATAGAAATGAATGGGCTGCTTTTTTCACTACGAGCACTCCCATTGAAGTGAATGGAAAGTGCCCGCGTGTACGGCTCGGCATGATCAGAGCTAGCCGTACACGCCAGCACATCCCATTCATTTCAATGGGAGTGCTCGTAGTGAAAAAAGCAGCCCATTCATTTCTATGGGGAGCGCTCGTATGCCGGCTCCCATAGAAATGAATGGAACTGCTTTATACACTGCTTATTCTGAACGTGTTTTACGTTCAGAATAAGCTGCCGTTTACGTAGTGTGAATGAGCCCTAAGGGTGCATTCACACTGAGTATACGCTGACTGATTCTGAACGTTAAAACATGTTCAGAATCAGCGCGTGCAAAGCAGAGCCCATTCATTTCAATGGGAGCCAGCATACGTGCACTCCCCATATAAATGAATGGGCTGCTTTTTTCCCTATTGGTTTCTATGTGATACGTGCGTGTTTTAACTTTCAGAATCAGTCAACATATACCCAGTGTGAATACACCCTAAGATTGTCATAAAGTAAAAAATATGCACAACTACACAAAACAATAATTACAATAACGCAAAAATAAAGCGCCATGTTTTATGAAAATAAAGGCAAGAATCATTTATATAACCTAATTAGAAAAATGGTTGTGTAGCTTACTCACAACCCAGCATATCAACCAGACCCTGCAGATAGGGTTAGCTGTAGCAAGCAGTGTTTTTCTCTTGTGAATCAGTGCCTCTATTACCAACATAAAACCAGGAAAATATCTATTTGCATATTGACAAAAACAATGATATTTCACCAATGAAAAAAGGAGGCAATGGGCGCGCTGGTCCAAACGATTTTCTTTAGTTATCACATGACGCATTTCCAGTATACAGATCTCTTTTTTGAGAAAGGGACCTGTATTCCCGAAACGTGTCGTTTGATAAATAAGGATATTTGTTTAGACCAGCATACCCATTGCCTCCTTTTTCTACTATATGGATGTTCCTGATGGCTAACTGTGGTTTGAAGCGTTCCTGAGGCAGACAGCTGCCCACTAGGGTCCATCATTGTACAGATTTCATCCTGTTACATGCCTAAATAGTGGTGTGAACTAATTTTCACAACCGCACAATGTGAGCATTCTAACTTTGTTTTTTGCATTATTCACCATTCCATCCACAGTATTACACTATTAGCGCTTGGCACTGTTATGTGTGTTTTTTCTTCTCAGTATCTCACCGATGGAGGCACTGATCCACAATGGGAAAACACTGTTTGACTGAGGTGACCCTAAAGTAAATATCTGCTCGGCTGTGTTGATATGTTGAATCCTAGTGACAGACTCCCTTTAAAACACCTAGTGTTACCTGTGCCAGTGGCTTGTTCTCATAAGCTTTTTCATGCTCAAAGAATTTGTCCAAGCCGTGTTCTTTCACAATCTGCTCTGACTCATCAGAAAATAGAACAGCATCTCCATCAAACGCCACTCGTAGTTGTTCTTCATTAATAGACACATTGTGACTTGGGTTGAAAATTGTTGCGGCAGCAATACCTGGTGTCAGAAGAAAATTTATAGACATTAAATTGTTAAAAAAAAAAAAAAAGGCCAGTTTTAGGCTGTGTTCACATGGAGGAATTTTCCACGGATTTCAACCCCAAATCCAGAGTTGTTTCTTCCCAGAATCCGCCTCCCATTGTTTTCAAAGGCAGGCAGAGATTGCGCAGGGACACGGAAAAAAGAAGTATCCTGCTCAATCTTGCCGCAAATGGAGTCCCCAACTCAAGACTCCCTGCTGATTAGGCCCATTCATCTGGGCCAAATCAGCAGTGGGACTCTGCGACAGAATGCCGATGCACTGCATCAGCATCCCATCGTGGCTAGACCACAGCGGTGGAAAAAGAAGAGGAATTCATTTTCTGCCGTGTGAACACACCCTTAGATGTTATTGAGGTACACACTGTATGACATACTCGGTTGAATGCAGTATATAACTTCTAAGAGAGGCAGAGTACTAAATTAGAAGACATTACCAGAGGAAGCAGGCGCTAAACACACATTGAGGCAATCGGGGTCCCCTTCAGCTCACCACAGAAATTAGAGTCACAAGTGCTATTTTATGTGTTATGTTTAATGGTGTACTGTTTATTTATTAAGGCAGAGGTTTCAAACTTGGCCAACCAAATGGGCAATGCAGAGGAAAAAAATGAAGTAGATGGGCTACATACCTTTTAAATTCTATATATTACCAATTATTTGTAAAATAACCCCAGCAGTGGCCCTTTACAGTTTAATGTCCCCTAGCAGTGGCTCCACACAGTTTAATGTCCCCTAGCAGTGGGCCCACAGTCTAATGTCTCCCTCCAGTTGCCCCAGTTAGTACTTAATACACTGGACAGCACTCCAGTGTACCTATAGCGAGAGAAGAGAGCATGGGGTGCTGGGAAGCAGAGAGGTAAGTATCTACACTAAAGATGCCCTGAGCTTGTGGCCTTGAAAATCGAGATGATTTAGAACCGGGTCTGGTGTTCCTTTTTTCCCCGATTCTGCCAATACAGATGGATCAGCAGAACCAGGGAGAAGGCCGAGGGCAACAAAAAACAGAATCGGGGGATGAATGTTTGAGAACCTTGTAATAAGATGTAGGCATCTCATTGGTTATGAGGCCAGGATGCATGGACATATCTGCAGTAAATAGTTGGTTTGGATCCAATGTATTAGTAAGTTTATTACATCTAAAGGAAGTGGCAGGGGCGTAACTACCAGGCTAGCAGCGGTAGCCACTGTCACAGGGCCCGGTACGCCCCTGATTTATTTTTAATAGGTCGATACATGCTAGAGATTTTATGTCAAATGATCGCCTTTGGGCCCCACCATTCCTAGTTATGCCACTGGGGAGTGAACTGAAAGTGGAGCTGATTTGTTCATCCCTGTAGTTGTAGAAGGGTTTATATTTTTAACCATCCAATCCCAAAATAAAGGGAGACTGTTCAGACTCCTAGCACAGCACCTAGCACCTGCTTCTAATCCACAGCTCGGTACCAGGCAGAGGTCTGATTACTGTACTATAACTGTAACAACCTGTGAACCTGTGTGTCTATATTATATGATCATGGACTGTATATCACATGACTATGGACTAATTTTTATCTGCTGGGAGTAAGAAGAATGAATTACAACAAGCAGAGATCTAGAAAACTATGAGGAATTGATATAGCTCTTTATTATACAAACAATAACATTTGTTTTTTAATATTGATTTGAAACTGGACAACCCCTGTAACTAACCTTTATGTGGCTCTTGCCGCCTAAAACTCATGTATCTCAAGTGGTCTGGATACATTTTCTCACATATTAAAATGAAGAAAAACATGGAAAAATAAAAACAACAGAAAAATAAAGATCACAAAAAAGTCACAAAAATTATGTGAATAAAATTTTTTTATGGTCCTTAAAACGCCATGTCCAAATAGAAAAAAAAATTGAAAATGTGTCCAGTCCTAACCAGGCAAAATGGCTCATTTCAGAAGTGGTTAAAGCCTGCCACAAGTTCAGACCTTATTCCTTCCTCATCCTTGCATATATGAAAAGGAGAGGGAGATGGCAGTCTTGAGGCAGTTAGAAGCACCAGTATACACTTCACTCAATTGGTCCCTGTGCCAAGCTGACACTAGCTATCAGCTAGCACTGGGATAAAGTAGAGAGGTATGCCTCACCCAGGGGCGGATCCAGGGCCGGGCGAGCCGGGCAACCGCCCGGGGCCCCGCGCTTAGCCCGGCTTGCGTGTGTAGGTGCGGTGACGTCATCACATCACGCTTACACACGCAAGCTGGGCCGCAGCTAAGCAGGAACTGAGGTCACAGCTCCTGCATCGTGTATGTGACTGGAGTGAGAGAAAGGAGCGTCGGGGGAACGATGGAAGGTGAGTGATAGAAGGTGAGTGTAAGTGTTTGTTTTGTATTAAATATTAAGGTGGAACATAATGAAGGGGGCCCATGAACCTGGGGGGCAAATGAAGGGGAGGGGGGAGGAACGGCATGACAATGGGGAAGATGAAGGGGGTGGGGAGAGAACGGCATGAAACTGGGGACAGAGATGGAGGGGGCCCAATGAAACTGGGGGGCAAATGAAGGGGAGGGGGGAACAGCATGACACTGAGGCAGATGGAGGGGGGGAGAACAGCATGACACTGGGGCAGATGGAGGGGGGGAGAACAGCATGACACTGGGGCAGATGGAGGGGGGGAGAACAGCATGACACTGGGGCAGATGGAGGGGGGGAGAACAGCATGACACTGGGGCAGATGGAGGGGGAGAACAGCATGACACTGGGGCAGATGAAGGGGAGAGAACGGCATGACACTGGGGCAAATGAAGGGGGGGAGAACGGCATGACACTGGGGCAGATGAAGGGGGGGGATGGCATGACACTGGGGCAGATGGAGGGGGGAGAATGGCATGACACTGGGGCAGATGGAGGGGGGGAGAACAGCATGACACTGGGGCAGATGAAGGGGGGAGAACGGCATGACACTGGGGCAGATGGAGGGGGAGAACAGCATGACACTGGGGCAGATGAAGGGGGGAGAACGGCATGACACTGGGGCAGATGAAGGGGGAGAGAACAGCATGACACTGTGGCAAATGAAGGGGGGGAGAACGGCATGACACTGAGGCAGATGAAGAGGGGAGAATAGCATGACACTGTGGCAAATGAAGGGGGGGAGAACGGCATGACACTGAGGCAGATGAAGGGGGGAGAATAGCATGACACTGGGGTGGATGGAGGGGGGAGAACAGCATGACACTGGGGCAGATGAAGGGGCGAGAACGGCATGACACTGGGGCAAATGAAGGGGGAGAGAACGGCATGACACTGGGGCAAATGAAGGGGGGGAGAACGGCATGACACTGAGGCAGATGAAGGGGGGGGATGGCATGACACTGGGGCAGATGAAGGGGGGGAGAATGGCATGACACTGGGGCAGATGGAGGGGGGGAGAACAGCATGACACTGGGGCAGATGGAGGGGGGGAGAACAGCATGACACTGGGGCAGATGGAGGGGGGGAGAACAGCATGACACTGGGGCAGATGGAGGGGGAGAACAGCATGACACTGGGGCAGATGAAGGGGGGAGAACGGCATGACACTGGGGCAGATGGAGGGGGAGAACGGCATGACACTGGGGCAGATGAAGGGGGGAGAACGGCATGACACTGGGGCAGATGGAGGGGGGAGAACGGCATGACACTGGGGCAGATGGAGGGGGGGAGAACAGCATGACACTGGGGCAAATGAAGGGGGGAGAACGGCATGACACTGGGGCAGATGGAGGGGGAGAACAGCATGACACTGGGGCAGATGAAGGGGGGAGAACGGCATGACACTGGGGCAGATGAAGGGGGAGAGAACAGCATGACACTGTGGCAAATGAAGGGGGGGAGAACGGCATGACACTGAGGCAGATGAAGAGGGGAGAATAGCATGACACTGTGGCAAATGAAGGGGGGGAGAACGGCATGACACTGAGGCAGATGAAGGGGGGAGAATAGCATGACACTGGGGTGGATGGAGGGGGGAGAACAGCATGACACTGGGGCAGATGAAGGGGCGAGAACGGCATGACACTGGGGCAAATGAAGGGGGAGAGAACGGCATGACACTGGGGCAAATGAAGGGGGGGAGAACGGCATGACACTGAGGCAGATGAAGGGGGGGGATGGCATGACACTGGGGCAGATGAAGGGGGGGAGAATGGCATGACACTGGGGCAGATGAAGGGGGGGAGAATGGCATGACATTGGGGCAGATGAAGGGGGGAGAACGGCATGACACTGGGGCAGAGACGGGGGGGACATGAAACTGTGGGCAGATAAAGGGGGAGAATGGCATGAAACTGGGGACAGAGATAGAGGGGGGGGACATGAAACTAGGGGTAGATGAAGGGTGTATATGAAAATGGGGAGAGATGGAGGGGGGACATATAATTTACGGGTGACTGTAGGAGGATTATACTGTGCGGAATCACATGAAAAATTAATGAGAATGGGCAGAGTCAACATAAAAGTGGGTGGGGCCTAATTTGCTGCGGCGCGCTGCGCGTAGGGCCCCGCCAAAATCAATTGCCCAGGGCCCAGCAAACCCTGGATCCGCCACTGGCCTCACCACACTGTAAACCATGCCACACAGTGTATGAAGCACTACTCAAAAAAATTACATCAGAGTACTATGAGGGGTATGATCATATACTGAGGTTGGCACCTCTGGCACATTTACCTGGCACAGGGCTCTATAGTTTAAACATCAAGCAGTGCTGCATTAGGCAGTAACCTCTCTGTCTCTTATCGACCATGGAAAGTTGGTCACATGCATGAAGGAACTAGGGGGAAGTGTGAGATGTGACATCCTAGTGTCTGGGCCATGAGCTATTCATTCTAAAGTGGATGTTCATTTATTTCAATGAGGCTTGAAATTGAGAAGTGTTTTTTCAATAAAAAGGCAGGGCTATATAAGGGGCATTCTCTTCCCTGCGTACTGCAGGTGACTCTGAATCCCGTGTTCAGCTTAAAATTGGATATCTTTACAAATAAGAATAACTCAGGGACAAGGATCACATTATAATGTAAGTTTAATCATTGCGGTTATGGTTTGCATTATATAACTATCATGTAAGGGTGCACATCCTTACAGTTATTGCATCAGACTCTGACACACTTCATGCTTGATTTCCCCCCCCAAAAAATCACCATACTGTACATAGAAAGTGGCCAACCCCATCATACAGTGGGGTAACTAGGAATGGCGAACTTTTGACATGGCCCCCCCGCCCCCCTTCCTGACCAACACCAAAGACCTCAACTGACCGACCAACCCGCCTTGCCACATTCCTGCGCGCTCTATTATGCCTCATAGTGGCCCCTGCACACAGTATTATTCCCATAGTGGCCCCTGCACACAGTATTATGTCCCATAGTGGCCCCTGCACACAGTATTATCCCCATAGTGGCCCCTGCAAACAGTATTGTCCCCATACTGGCCCCTGCACACAGTATTATCCCCATAGTGGCTCCTGCACACAGTATTATGTCCCTTAGTGGCCCCTGCACACAGTATTATCCCCATAGTGGCCCCTGCAAACAGTATTGTCCCCATACTGGCCCCTGCACACAGTATTATCCCCATAGTGGCCCCTGCAAACAGTATTGTCCCCATACTGGCCCCTGCACACAGTATTATCCCCATAGTGGCCCCTGCAAACAGTATTGTCCCCATACTAGCCCCTGTACACATTATTATCCCCATCGGTAAGTAAATAGGGTCCGTTACTCCAGCCAGTAACGGCCTATTAAAAAAAGAAAAAAAAAAACGCAGGGGTAACGGCTATCCCCTGGCTCCTAATGTCTCGGGCCCTGTGGCAGCCGCTACCCCTGCTACCCCGGTAGTTACGCCACTGCCATCATACACTGCCAATGCATTTGTCAAAAGCACAAAATAAAGGTATCCTCAGAATACATGTACCACAGGTTGAAAATCATGGTAATAAAGGGGTAAATATAATATTCTGCGAGGCTTATGGTAATAACTTTTGAGGTAGTGATGATTAGACCAGAAGGTGGTATATTTTCAGAATGGAATTAGCATATACTGCTGTGAGTTGTGCTACTGAATCTGGTACTATGGCTTTCCAAATACTGAATTTTAGGCCACTGATACCTACCAGTTTCTAGTTCACTCACTATAAAATCTAGTATTGAGTATCAACTTGTTACTACCATAAGATAATGTGAAATAACATGAGCGCAATGTTATGGATATGATGACCCAATTGCCACACAGACTATCTGCTGGTTCATATCTTTGTTCTTGGAAACGTTTCAGCGTCACTCACTAATGTTTGTAACAGTGAGCTACCAAAAGTAAATCTATACTTAGCATTTACTTTCACACCCAGATGTCCTTTCATAGTGTTTGCAATATGAACTACTGTTGACGGAAGGCTCTTGACCGGTATTAATAAGGCATTATTGAATATTGTATTGACATACACTTAGCCTACTATTACTACTTATTCTTGACTACTGCAAATGTAGACTCTCAATTTCCTTTCCCTCCTCTATATATGTCTGTTGTTTCATTAGAAGTGCTTATTGTTATGCTTTGTCAAGCTACCAAAATAAAAATGGAAAAAAAGTATTACAGGTGTCATTATTATGGAGTAAGTACATAAATCTCAGCTAGAGCTAGACTTTCTTGCAACCTGGGGCAAAGGTTAAGTTTGCCATCCTCTAGTTAAGTACTCTGACCAAGACAAGGTGGCTTACTGGTACTCCGACTGACATTCAGAACCTGGGGGATATATCCTTGTTCCCCCTTCCCTCACTATGCCCCTACTTAAATATTAGTTAGGACTATTGAGGGCTCTGCTTCTGTTATAGGTTTACTGCAGCTGCCATTCTTAAGTGGTGTTCACACTACCGCCGCTGTCCGCCCAGTGGTTTCCGTCGTAAACCCCAGGGAAACTGGGGGACAGCTTGCTGGCAGTCAGCTTTAATACCCATTCATTTGTGTTCATGCAGAAAAAAAACCGTTTGGAGGTGGAGAGGCCGCATATGAACACCGGCCGCATACCAACACATTGCATTTGCTATAATGAATATAAGGCTGTAATGAATATAGCAACATCAATATTTATATAATGGATATTTGCACATCAGACTGCTTGCTATGATGAATATAACACTGATGAATATAGCATCAGCAGAACTATGCCATCAGGGATGCTCTGAGAGGGCGCACATATCAGCGGTTCATCCCATCGGGGGACACTCATTTTCTTGTTTCTGGTGTACTGACAATATATCTAGCCCTTTATTTTTCTTTACTGATTTCATGGTATGAATAAAAGTTAAATTTTAGGTATTTTGTTGTTTTCGGTCATAGTCTAGTTTCCCATGTCTGGATCCCTTGTTGGAGGAGTACTCTTTCTACCATTACACGTACCCATCTTTAGTGATAGTTCAATATCTTATTAATGGGGGTCTGCCACCCAGCACAAGTGAGCACTCTGGCCTCTTTACTGAATCCCATATATTGCATAGGGTCTGAACTTGGTATTGCAGCTCAGTCCCATTCACTTGAATAGGTTTGAGCAGCAGACAAACCATGTGATGAATGAACGCGATGTCACTGGACTGTGAAGCGGAAAAAGCACTTACCCCTGCAATTTCAAGCAACTGATCTTTGGGGCTCCTGGATGTCGGATTCCCACTGATCACATATTGATGGCCTATTGAAGAATTGATAATCAATAGTTAACCCCTTCCCGACATCCGTCGTAGTAGTACAGCGCATGCCGGGTGTTAAACTATAGCGGCCGCCTGGGAGCCGGGCCGTTGCCATAGCCACCAGGTGTCTACTGTTTTACACAGTAGACAACCGGCGCTAATGTTTCCGATCGGTGCCCGGACCAATCAGAGGCATTAACCCTTCCGAGGCGCCATTTTCCCGGCGGTGCCTTGGCACCACCATTTTCTTTGTGATTGCCGGCACCCGGAGTAAGCTCCGGGGCCAGCGTCACGTTGCTATGACAGCCGGGAGCCTTGTGAAGGCTCCCTGGCCTGTCGTTCTATTGCAGGCTATGCTAGATAGCCTGCAATAGAAGCGCCGGAATTTTGCAATGCATTGCAATTCAAGACCCCTAGGGGGTCTAACAAATGCAAAAAAAAAGTTTAAAAAAAGTTCAAATAAATATTAAAAAAAAAATAAAAAATATTAAAAGTTCAAATCACCCCCCTTTCCCTAGAACACATCTAAAAGTACTTAAATACTGTAAAACACATACATGTTAGGTATCCCTGTGTCCAAAATCGCTCGCTCTACAAATCTATAAAAATATTTTTCCTGTACGGTAAACGCCGTAGCAGGAAAGAGTCAAAAGTGCCAAACCGCCGTTT
This sequence comes from Leptodactylus fuscus, assembly GCF_031893055.1. NCBI lineage: Eukaryota > Metazoa > Chordata > Amphibia > Anura > Leptodactylidae > Leptodactylus > Leptodactylus fuscus. Next base: position 138,719,086 of record NC_134266.1, on the reverse strand, counting down.
TTTCTTTTGATAAAAATTTTAATAAAAAGTGATCAAAGCAATAGCAATTCCCCAAAAGGTAGAAATGAAAAGTACACCCGGCCCCGCAAAAAAAGACGCCTTATGCATCACCGTACACGGATGTATAAAAAAGTTATGGGTGTCAGAATATGGCGACTTTTATAAGAAATATTTTAAAACACAGTTTTGGATTTTTTTAAGGGGTTAAAATATAAATAAAACCATATAAATTTGGTATCCCCTGGAATCGTACCGAAACATAGAATACAGATGACATGTCATTTTGGCTGCACAGTGAACGCCGTAAAACCGAAACCCGTAAGAAAGTCACAGAAATGCATTTTTTCTTCACATCCCCCCCATTCTGAATTTTTTTCCAGCTTTCCAGTACATTATATAGAATAAATAATGGTGGCTTCATGAAAAAAAATTTGTCACGGAAAGATTAAGACCTCATATGGCTCTGGGAGCGGAGAAATAAAAAAGGTATCGCCATGAGTAAGGGACAGGCGTCCCGAAACGCGCAGGCTAGCTTCTAATGCCGTACACACATATGCCGTAAGGTTTTTTTGTGTGTGTGTCTGTGTTTACCACTTATTTTTGTTTTGTGTCTGGTGCTATACCAAAGGCATTTTGGATGTTTTAATATTTGGAAATAAAAGTTATTTTTTAAAGAAAATAAGAACATAAGACATCGGTTCTGTTGTGCTGAAAAAGTTTTTTATTGTGATTCTAAATAAAAAAGTTATAGGGTTTAGAAGGAGGGGAGTCAAAAACGAAAATCGAAATATGCCATCGGCGGGAATGGGTTAAAGGGATTTTCTGGGCAGAATTTTTATTTTTTTTTTAATAAAGGTCTGTTAGTGCTTGCAATGGGTTAAGAAGTGAACCTATATACCTTTAACAGGGTTTGGTGTGATTTCTGAGTGTCTCTGGTTGCTGCTGCATCCTCGGGTTTATTTACATGCTGTAGCTTCCTGTGTAGCTGCTGCACTAACTCTCTCTCACTCCTACATTCCCTCTCCTTGTCTATCTTTACAATAGCGATCCTGCCCATTACTAACCCCTCCGACCCTCCCCTATCTCTCTTTATAATAGCGATCCAGCCCTTTACTAGCCCCTACCCCCTCCCCTGTCTCCCTAGCTAACCTATTCTGCCCACTACCAGAAGGCAGGAAGACAGGGAGGAGCAGTCATAGACACAGGAAGGCTTGGTAAGTATTGCAGGGGATAGGGGGAGGGGAGAGTGCTGGAGACGTTCCGTTTCAGAAGCAGTGAAACGGGAACATCACCGGATTATCAGAAAGTGATAAGTGAAAAAGTGAAAGCGAAAGTCACATGACTGCTCCAGGGATATGGTTAATTACAGATTTTTTTCAATAGAAGTAAATTAGAAGTTAGGCGGGGGGAGGGGTTTAGTGTCGGTGTTAATTTTTTGTGTATCCTGGACAACCCCCGGGGTGCTCCCTTAACATATTTAAAATACTTTTCATGGACATTTAATTATACATGCCATAAATAAATATATACATATTTGTGCAAATGGGGGTTTAAGCAAAAACTTGTGCAGAAATGCTGTAGATAAAATGATAACTTCCACCCTATGGGGGAATTTTCAACACATTCATGCCAGTTTTCTGGTGTATATCTGCAATAATGTGTTCCATCTTTGTTGCAGGGTCCTTTCTTGCACTATAAATGCGACATATACCCTGTTCTGTGACTCCACACAACATATTTATTATAACTCACTCTGATTCTCTGGCAAGAGTTATACTGGAAATCTAAGCCAGTTCCTGACAGTTCCTGGCATGTGTGCGGGCGCCTGATTTATTAAGAGGCTGGAGTATCTTAATAAATTAGGCATGCCCTGCGCCTGTTCAAATGGATAAGGATAGGTCATGTTAGTCTACTTATCTTTACATATCAGATACATGCTTTATGTTTTTTATGTACAGATGCACTTTATCAAATATTGGGTTTGCACACAACTGATTTTTTTTACTTACCTTCTTCTATGGCCTCCTGTACTTTTTGAGCATCAGATGAGAGATATAGATTTGTATGATATGCTTTTAGATAGCCAATAGGACTGTTACCACCAGTCATACAGAATCGCTCAATAAACAGGTCTAAAACAGGAGAAAAAGCAAGAAAGTAACTGCAATATAATATTACAAACCTCATATTTTAATGGCATATCTAGGATTATAAAACATGGCTGTCTTTCAGAAAGAACTCCACTTCATTTTCTGAGGAAGCGACATCACATCCGTTAAAAAAGACTGAGTTGCATTATGGCCAATGGACCAATGGATGTGATGTCACCTCCTGGAAGTGGAGTTCTGTCTGAAAGAAAAGCAGCCAAGATTTCTAATCCTGAATAATCCCTTTAAATCAGCTTTTGACTACTTATCACCATATCAAAGGAATTAAATGAGTTTGCACATTTTTAGATACATATATGAAAAAAAAAACAGTTTACTGGTTTTAGGTTGGCTTGGTTTTATTGATTTCAGAAAAATTGCATTGAAACTGTAAGAGTTTGTCAAGCATGCAGTAAGTGGCATAAGACTAGTGTACTAGAATGATATGAATCCTTTCTCCTTTATTTACTGTAGTAAGTAGTCATTTAGTAAGTAAGTAATGTTATAAGTGTGGACTTATAGTAATAAAACGAATGGTGATGTTAATCTGGGTCATAACAACCGCTATCAGGCCAGGACTTGCAGCCATAATATTGGACTCACAAATGTACTCAAGTTACCCTGATCTGAAGCCTAAAGAGTAGAAAAAAAACAATATAAAATGGGCAGTAAAATATTTGTCACTTTTGTTAATGCCTTGCAAATTATATTATACCACTCAATATAGAGACAAATAACCATAAATCTATCTTTGAATTATAATATGCATTTTACAATTATCAATACAGATGATTAAAGTATATATTAGATTAAAACATATTACTCCACAATACTTAGAGTGGATTATAAGTAGCATTTTCTGCTATGCTATTATACTATGGACGTTTTGTCTAAGACCTAATCATTTCAAGAGATATTTTTTTTTCCCAAAAGGTCAAATTGAGTGTAAGAGTAAGGGAATTGCTAGTCGAGCAATTCTCTAGTGATGCGGCAGAAACCAGGAAGAAGGGAAGACAGAGACAGTGAACCCCCCTGCTCCTGCTTACTTGCCTCACTGCCCTAGGCGGCAGAGGACAACTGGTCGACAAAGCCTTCCTAGATATACGTGGAACACAGAACAAGGCAAAACAAACAACACAGAAGAGGAGTCAGCAAGCCAATGGTGAAAGCCAGAGAGACAAAGTAGTAAAAAATCGTAATCCAAAAGAGTAGTCACAAGGAAAGTCAAAGGTCAGAAATCAGAAGTCAGTAATGCAATAAGAGAAGCGGGAAGCTAGCGAGGACAAAGTCACAAGACAGAGTCAAAATAGCCAGAAAATCTGAGAGGGCTGAAACCTGTATATAGGAGGCCCAGGACATGCCTCAGACTTGATTTGTAGATAGGCTGTCAATCACACTGGCAAGGCTAAGATTAACTATAAGGCTGAGTTCACACGGGGTATTTTGGTCAGGTTTATGAGGCCGTATCCGCCTCAAAATCCTGACTAAAAAGATGGCTCCCATTGAAATTGTTCTTTTTTCCGGGAGCCGTTTGTTCCAGCTCCCGGAAAAAAGAAACGACATGCTCATTCTTCAGGCGTATTCGCCTCCCACTGCACTGTACCGGCATCCAGTCGCAGCTTCCCGTTTTTTGGTCCAGAAACTGAGACAGCCTCCGCCTCAGTTTCCGGACCAAAAAACCCCGTGTGAACCCGGTCTTAGATGGACAAAGGGAAACAAGGTGCAGCAGATGAGTGTGGTGGAAATTCAATTACAGAGGAGAGGAAATAGGACAGAGCTCAATAAAGCAACAAAAAACTCTGAGCAAAGAATCAAAATGAACATGCCTCCTGCGCCACAGAGTGCAAGTGGAGGGTGGTGCAGAGACCCGAACAGGCAGAGACGTTAAAGTAAGTTTCATACAGTGCATCAGTCAATAGCTAGAAACAAAAAAAACTGTGTCACAAGGCAGAACTCCAACTTGTAGTCTTGTGCACATTTACAAGTAAAACAATTCTGTAGTGCATTCATGTTACAGGCTGTAATATGGCCACAAATTCTATTCTGAGCAGGTTTCATGACTAGCTCCCTTTGATGCTGCTCATTTGGGTCAACATCTGGAATGGGATTAACATCCAGAATACAATCCATTTAATGCAAATGCCTTATGGCTATCTGAATATGTCCTTGTCTATACTGAACAATAGTGAAGTATAAAATATCTAACTTTTGAAATATTCTATGGTTTGTGTAATGAATGTCTTAAACCAAAGTCCTTCAGTGTTTTGTACAGATGGAGGATTGGCTCTAATTTCTGCAGAGTTTAATATACTCTAGGTTTACCCTGAGGAAGATCATAGTCTGAGTAAACTTTGTATGAATTAAAGGGATAAAAACAATTCCATATATATATATATATATATATATATATATATATATATATATAGATATAGCAGTTACCCGCGACTTCGTCTTATATGTGTTGTCCCCCCATCTCTGCCTCCAGTTCCTTGTCCCCCCCATCTCTTCCCCCTAGTTTCGTGTCCCCCCATCTCTGCCCCAGTTTCTTGTCTCCCCATCTCTGCCGCCAGTTTCTTGTCCCCCCATTTCTGCCCCCAGTTTCTTGTTCCGCCATCTCTGCCCCCAGTTTCTTGTCCCCGCAGTTTCTTGTCCCCCCATCTCTGGCCCCAGTTTCTTGTCCCCCCATCTCTGCCCCCAGTTTCTTGTCCCGCCATCGCTGCTCCCAGTTTCTTGTCCCCCCATCTGTATCCCCCCATCTCTGCCCCCAGTTTCATGTCCCTCTATCTCTGCCCCCAGTTTCTTGCCCCCCGATCTCTGCCCCCAGCTTTATGTCCCCCCATCTTTGGCCCCAGTTTCTTGTCCCTCCATCTCTGCCTCCAGTTTCTTGTCCCTCCATCTCTGCCTCCAGTTTCTTGTCCCCCCATCTCTGTCCCCAGCTTCATGTCCCCCCATCTCTGCCCCCAGCTTCATGTCCCCCTCCTACATCGGCCCCAGTGTAGTAGCACTCAACTTGTCCACGCTCCCTCGCCATTGCTTTCTCCGCTCGCTCACTGCATATAGTTTTCGGGCTGCTGCCTGTGTGTGTCCTATATGTGGTTGCTATGATGCCGGGCCGTGCTCTGCTGCATCTACGACACACACAGGCAGCAGCGAGCGAACTATGTGCACTGAGCGAGCGGAGACAGTGGCGGGGGAGCGTGGCCAAGTTGAGTGCTACTACACTGGGATCGATGTAGGAGGAGGACATGAAGCTGGGGAACGTGGTTGATCCCTGGGGACACCCCCCTCCCCCCGGGACACCCCCTCCCTGGGACACCCCCTCCCCCTGCTGCACTGACCTGTATGTGGAGTGTCGGGTGTAGCAGCCTCCTCCGTCCGCGATGTGTGCAGGTGGCCTAGTATAACTGCGGCTCCGGGACGATGTGGGCTGCCACCATCTTGTTCACGGTGTCCCTGCTCAATCGGCATGCCCACATTCAGCCCCCAACCTATGGTGCCGCAGACCTGGCTGTATAGCCCGCCCACAGCCTGCCATGCACCAATAGGAGGTGCGTGGACAGACCAGTGCTGGCAGAATGCCAGCTTCTACAGCTGAGCCCGGAGGGGTCTTTGGAGGGCCACGGTGGCAATTTGGGGTGATGGCACAGACAGCACATGGATGATATCTATGTACTGCCCGTCCCTCCATGAACCCATTAATTTTCTGGGTTTAAAATGGACAAGAATAGGACCTGTCTTGAGTTTTTTCCTAAGCTCTCGGCCCCCTACACAAGGTGTGCATAAGGCCAAAAAATAAAGGTTGCGACAATTGATTCATTTGTGAATATGATTATTATGTTAAGTTAGACCCTGCTTTAATATTTTATGCCAGGGAGAACTTATACATATGCATTTACTAAGACTACTAAATCTTCTATTATTACACCACTGACCATATGTGTCCTACATATCAACACAGTAGCATTATACTAAGCACATACTTACTGTAATGGTTTATAGTATTAATAAGTCTGACTCCAACTTGTGCATGGTTGTTGGTCATCAGGACTATATCAAACAGATCCTCACTGTTCGGGTATAGCTCGCGTAGCTGAGTGTTAACAGCTTCTAGGGCCTGGCATAGAACAAAGACAGACAGACAGAGATTAATGCCTAAAAGTGAGAAAGGGAAATACAGAAATAGAAGTTTATAGGTGATAACCTTGGGAAGACAATATGCTTGCCAAGTCTTCCAATTTAGTGCATATCCACCCTACTTGCCCACACATATGAAATGTACGTTCCAAGTTCCTGTTACATAGAAACTGATAAGCTTCAAACATAATTTTAGAGTTCATATCCGTCATATCCCCCAGAACAGCATTCCTGTGGTTGGAGCCAGCACATTGAAAACTTCTTCTTTACAGTAGTCTTTGGGTCCAGAGACTCATTTCTACAAGTGAAGCATAGTTTAGCTACACTTCTGCTGCTATCACAAATCTGCCACTTGTAAACATAGATTAAACAGAAGATACCTTTGTCCATAGGGGTTGTCAGTCTGCAGAAATATATGCAGCAACTGGTGCAATCATGTACAAATTCTGCAGAGAACACAGGGTTAATCTTCCATGTTGTAGAGCCTTGAGCTCCATTTCTCCTATAGCAGTTGTGGCAGGGTTCATTTTGTAGCCAGTTGTCTTACAACTAGACTAATGTGCAGGAGGTGGAAATGTCTGGTCTCATGGGACACATACAGAAGATATTTATCTGAATTCTCACAGTTTTAAGGCAGCATAAGATCAAAGAAGGGGAGGATAATTATAGGATTTCCTTTTTATTTGTGCTTTTTGTACATTTTGTGCTTTTTGTACATTTTGTATTCTTTTAATATCTTCTAAGCTGATATATTGTCACTTGCTACAGGCACAAAGCTTTTTGTATTAGGCTAAGGCCAGTGGTGTAACTACCGGGGAAGCAGCGGAGGCAGCTGCCATAGGGCCCGGCACCTTAGGGGGCCCGGCGACAGTCGCTACCCCTGCGTTTTTTGGTTATTTTTTAATAGGCCGTTACTGGCTGGAGTTACTCCAGCTGGTTACGGGCCCTAATTACTTACTGATCCTGGCAGGGGCCGGGATCGATAAATGACACCGTGGGCCCCGCAAACATCATTATTATACTCAGGGGTCTTTTCAGACTCCTGAGTATAATGATCGGAGGACCAGGAGAGGTAAGCGAACATAACAAACAGTGTTACTTACCTCTCCACGCTCCGCAAAGGCTTCGGGGCCTACTTGTGTGACGTCTCAGTCGTCACATGACCGGGGCCTGCGTCCTTATGCATCGCGACGCAGGCCCCCGTTCACATGATGTCTCTGAAGATAGCCGACAGCAGGGACCGCAGGGATAGGTAAGTAACAGTGTTTATGTTTGTATCCCCTCTCGGGCTCCCATTATTATACTCTGGGGTCTGAAAAGAGTATAGAATGATTGTTAATTGGTGTCCACAATGGGGCATAATACTGGGTGATGGGGCATAATACTGGGTGATGGGGCCACTATGGGGGATAACACTGGGTGATGGGGCCACTATGGGGCATACTACTGGGTGATGGGGCCACTATGGGGCACAATACTGGGTGAAGGGGCCACTATGGGGCACATAGCTGTGTTTGTGGCAACTATGGGGCATAAAAGTGTGCGCGGGAATGCGGGGGGGGGGGGGGTTGGTCAGGGTCTTCGGCGTCTGTCGGGGGGGTGGGGGCCCAAGTCAAAGGTTCACCACGGGGCCCCACCATTCCTAGTTACACCACTGGCTAAGGCCACAGCTAGAAGCTGCTGTGCATCCAAAGTACTGCTGCAAGTGGCCACAAAACCATGCTGGCATGTGACGTCACGTAAATACTTTTTCATGTTTCCCTGGGTGTTTTAGGTAAACAGACAAAGTATTAGCATGGTTCTTAGCAAAGTGTGGCTGCTATGTGTATACACACACATTTTCCATTTGGTCATTTGAAGGCAAATGGGATTGTCTTCACAAACCCCCGATTGAATCAGAACAGGAGCTGTTGTCATCAGAATTTCCCAAAGGGTGGTGTCAGACAATGTACCTGGATTCGGCTATTGCTGCCCCCAGTGTCAGGGTTGCCAATGCTTTCTGGACTAATTTCAGTTGGATTTTATTATTGATCATGCGGTAATAGCAAAACTGTGAATGCGGTAATTAAATCCAGCTGAAATTAATTGTGCTTCTCAAGACTCAGACCTCACATTGAATCACTGCAAAAAAACATTGGTAGAAACGCATCATGGTTTGTTTGTTTTTTTACAGAAAGTCCACATAGTTTTCCTTTGTGGATTTTCTCTCTCTATTATACCTTTAACTAAAATGCCAGCGTTTACATAGGTATAAAAGACATGCTGAAATTTACAAAAAATGGGAGCATTTTTGAAATCGCAGCATTTCCGCTGCTCATTTTTTTCTGCAATGTGTGGATGGAATTATGCACAATCTCATCCAGTTTGCAGGTAATGTAAACCGCTGAGTTTTTGCCAAGTGGGGCCCTGGCTTTTGGGAAGCAAAAGCGCCAGCGATCAGGGGTACATCGACTGACACTACTGATACTTTAAGGTTGGTTACAGACGACCATGGCTGAACAGATGGCCATGAATTGAAGGCACGGGCGGTGCACGGAGAACACGTGGATGTCACCTATGTGTGCCCATGCTTCTGCAGCCCCTTTCATTAAATGAATAGGAACCATAGAAGCAGGGCCGCAAAATCAGACAGGAATAGGACTGTCGGCCCGCATACAGGACCGTATAATTCAGGGTCATGTGTACGGCCCATAGAAATGAATGGGTCAGTGTGCTATCCAGGAAAAACACGTGTAGCAAACTGATCACAGCCATGGTTGTCTGCAAGAGGCCTAACAGGTTATATACCAACACAAAAATAAGATATCAAGTAATAGTAGTGTACATAAGCAATAATTCATTGGTCACCACTATAAAGTGGGATATTTTCTTCACTATCTACATCTGTCTCTATCTTATTACTTACTTTTCCTTCTATAAATAATCATATCAATTACATTAATCACAATGGATAACTTGTTTGAGACTTACCTTAACAAAGGGAAATGCGGCTCCTGGTTTAAATGGCTCATTCTCATGCTCCAGTTGGTATTTCACATATTCTTCTAGTCCATGTTCCTCAAAAACTTTCTCTTCTTCTTCCATACGGAAAAGTGCCCGTGAAGAAACGGCAATGGTAATTGCATTCTGTGGCTTTGGCTGAAGATAGGAAAGGCATAAAAGGCAATCAAATGGATGATCAGTCATAACACAGGAATTTGCTTTACACAAGGGATTTTGGGGTAAACAGCTAAATAACCATATCTTATAACAGTGCTGTGCATCAGAAAATAAATGTTGCATTTCATTAAAGAAAATCTCTACTTTTATGAATATTTACTTTTTGTTAGTAAATATTAGCACTATGCCACACTGCTTAGGTACTCTGCTATAAATAATACATGGGATGCTTATACATTTGTATTGTTGGTTGTTCAGTAATATTACTATGCAAGCAAATAAAGTTTATCATTATGGACAACTGCCAAGATGCAATCACCAAAGATTTCATCTCCTCCTAGAATGTTAGAGAACTTATCAAAACTCTCTGAGGGAGACAAAGTGCAGAAAGTCGTCGAAAAAGTGGTGAAAGAAAATACTGCAGAGAGACAGAGGAAAACAGAGACTAAAATCACACAGTTATGGAGACACAAGATCATGGGGGTAAGAAAACCACAACAGAAAGGCAGCTTTTCCGCAGACAGAATAAACATCCAGATTCTCCAGCAGTATTTATTTAACTAGCAAATCCCATCCACTAATTGCAGAAAAATATGCACAGTGGAAATGTTGCGATTTCCAAAAACGTTGGTTTTCGAAGCGGTTTTTCCTGCATTGATTTTTCTCTGCAGCTTGTTACTTGTGGCCTTAGCCTAAAACACAACATTTTCCTTTCTGCAGCAACCTAAGGGCCCATTCACACGGGCACAGAGGGGGCGGATTATGGCGCGGAATCCACGTCATAATCCACCCCCTCACAATGGTGGTCTATGGAGACCGCTTGCGTTTTTTTTTCAAGAAGCAACATGACCTTTCTTGAGGCGGATTCTGCCTCAGGAACTCAATAGAAGTAAATGGGATGCGAAAATCGTGTCCAAAAAACCGCAACGCGTTTTTTTACGCTCCATTCACTGTCCCAGAGAGGAAAATCGGCTGCTGTTTTCTGAAAAGGTTTTTACCAAAAACCGCTCCAGAAAATGCTCCGAAAAACACCTCATGGAAAAAAAACGCTTCCTAATTAGGAAGCGTTTTTTTCCCAGACCAAATTACGCCACACGTAATTCATGTGTGAATTTATCCTAAAATGCTGCATTTTCACAATGTGTGTTCTTAACGTAAAATAAAAACTGACTTTGTTGCCTACAACTTCTTTTCATAGCACACTTTCATAAATCTCTCCTTGAGGGCTTATTCATTCACGACATCCATGTCATAGCTGTTTTTTGAACGGCCATCATATGGCTATTTTAAAACCAATGAATGTCTATAAGTCTATTCACATGTCAGACTGTTTTTCACAGCCATGCTCTGTATTTGACTGTTTTAATGAACATATAAATTGCCATCTGAAAAGACCCCTAGACACTCATGGGTTTTAAAATGTCCATTACAAAAACAGGCGTAGCGCGGCTCATTGTGTATAAGGCCAGTTGCAGATGACCGTGCTGTCGGTCAGTGTGCTATCCGTGTATTTCACAGAGAGCACACTGACCCATTCTTTTCTATGGGCCCTTACACATGACCGTGATTTTCACAGTCCTGTGCTTTGGTTGACAATACGGGCCACATCAGATACCACATGTCCTATTCTTGTCCTATCTTGCGGTCCGTGCTTCCGTGTCTCCTATTCATTTAATGAAATGAGCCGCGGAAGCACAGCATGTGCATGGGGGCCTCACAGGAACATCCCCCTGTTCCCTCTGTGCAGCCATGCTTCTAAATCACGGCAGGCCGGTAGCAGCACGGTCGTCTACAACCGGCCTAAGCCACTTTAATGGACCAACATATCCATTTTTCACAAACATTAGGGCTGTAAAAAAACAACACAACCGTGGATCAGGCCCAAGTTTTTGGCAATAGTAGAAAACCCCTGATCATATGCCACATAGCTGCAATTTTAATCTTCTTTGACCTTACTTCCGTCTGTGTTCTGTACTGCTATGGCTAACTGGCAGTAGTCACAGTGATCACTAACCAGTAAATTCAGCTATACAAAAGGCAAAGAAATGCAAAAAAGTGAGAATTTGTTATTAATAGTGGCCAAAACCCCTTTGGTGTGAAATGAATCTACATACCAAAGTAGAATGATAAGGGTCAGGTGAGACTATAGAAGATAATCTTATCCTCACAGCATTAGAAAGATACAGTCTATAAATTATAGTGTCTCTGGTGTCTCTATATGAGTTATGCTTTACTCCTTCCCAGCTATCACACTATTCCTGTAAGTACGGGTAGTGAATAAGTAATAATACAACCATTGTGCATGTGACTTATGTGCATATTGCTTGTATCTGAGGTACCCATAGATTTATCACCTTTGGACTCTATGTGGTATAGGTGATACATTTTTTTTGGGTGTGCTTTATTTATATGAGTATGGGCCATGTTAATGCCTACCACTACCCATTCTCAGGCCCCAATTATCATTTTACCTCTGCTTTTTTCACTGTTCCTCTTTTTTTTTATTTTCACTCTTTCTCTCTTTTGTTCCTTTCCTTGTATCCTCGCTCTCTCTTTGGACATGTATTGTATGTAAAGACCTCTCTCTGGACATATACTTCATGTCAGGGGTGTAACTTGAGGGGGTGCAGAGGGTGCAGTCACACCAGGGCCCAGGAGCTTTAGGAAGCCTATAAGCACTGGCATCAGTATAGAGATTGCAGTTTCCATCTGGCCCATAAACCAAGGAGACCCACAGATTCCCCTAACCACACTAAGGTTTATTAAACTCCTTAGCACCCATAACCATCACTATCAAGAATTCTCTGTATGGATGAGGTAGGGGGCCCAGGACAAAAGATTGCACCAGGGCCCACAAGAGTTTAGTTACACCACTGCTTCATCTGGTGGTTTATGACCTAAATACACATCATGATATTGTACAGACTTTTTTTTTTACTATTTTCATTACTTGTATATATAAAAGGGTTTTATTTTTATCCATTTGTTATGTGAAATTTTCCATTATTATAATGAGGGCCATGTGGCTTGTTAATGCAATGATCAGTCCTAATTAGATCATTCTGGCAGTTATTTATGGGTTAATTAGATAAAACACATTATATTTTAGTGTTTGCTTAACTATACTATAGTGCAAAAGATCGAAGAGTTCTATTACATGTCTACATTTTACTTGTGTTAATACATGTATTTTTTGGAAACACGGGTGTTTTGGATTTTTCATGCTGAGTTTGGCTGGGCCTCATGGAAAACATGGGTAAAAGAAACATGCTAAGCATGTCCTCCCCTGACTGGGGGAGTTGTAGACAGCTAACAGCTATATGATATACTGTACATGATGAGCAATAATATATATTGATATATATCAAATAATGTATATGGAGCAGTTTACATTATAGCTAAATAAGCACACTATTTTAGGAAAATGCAGATGTACAAAGTGATATAAATTTTGCATAAGGCGTACAGCCTATTTTTTAACAGGAAAAAGAAGTGCAGGAAATATATCATCTGAGGCAATGTTCACATTACCGGGGAATGAATGTTATGATCTGTCACAGGATTAGGACAAAGAACATTGCAGTGTCCCCTTTCGGAATGATACATATGGAAGACTTCGTTCAATTCACTTCATCTTAACTACATCATTTTTTTCTGTCTAAAGATCGCATTTGCAAGGACTGCAAAAAAAACTTTTTAAAACTGTTGGTAAACCTAAAGACCCACGTTGCGGATTTGCTGCTTTTTTCTTGCAGATTTTGCTAGGGTTTTTTGGGCCAAAGCCTAGAGTGGACTGAACAGACGGGAGAAGTATATGTGTGTTCTTTATATTTCCTACTCCTTTTGTGTCCAATCCTGGCTTTGGCTCAAAAAATGGCAGCAAATTCTGCAAAAGCAGCATTTTCCACATCGTGGGGCTTTATCCTAAAACAGTTTTGCCTAGTATCAGGTCCTAGAAGGCTATGCTTGACACAGGAAAGCCATCAAACACTAACCTGAGGCCTGTAGTAGATATAATATAGTCATGTTTTTTTCTGACTTGCTGCTTGCTCAGTCACCTGCTTCCAAGATAAATTTTCTATGGAGATGCCATAAGGGTGTATAATAGAAATACCACTTTAAAATATCTCATACGGACCCAAAATGTACCGTATAAGTGCAAGTCACATAGTGCACTATTAGCATCTAACCTTTCTGCTTATGCGTTAGCAATACCTCTCAAAAAACAACAGCACCAAGCCGCACCTAGTGTAATACCGCAAGGTACATACAGAGAATAAATAAACTCTTATAGAAGTTTGCTCTCCTTATTGGGTTGTGAATGAGTCATAACCACCTAGAAATGTAGAAACAATAGAATATGGGGCTGAGTCTACAGTAGCTGCTGGATCACCGCCGTTCAAGGACGTAATACCTAAAGAAGACCAGATCTAAAAGAAGTTTGGAGCTGGTCTTCTTTTGGTATCTCTCTATGACATGAAAGATACATGTGAACAGCCAACAGAGATCTTGTATCTTCTAAGATCTATTGTATCTATGATAAATAGAGGACAGAAAATATAATACGTTGTTCTCTATATCAGAAGGATATGGTGGGCTTTTGATCGATATGTTTTTCAGAATGTCTGTATCCTTGTGGTGGTGGCCACAGACAGAATTCTGTATACTCCTGGGCTACACAACACAAGAAGTTTGTGCTTTTCATGTGACAACCAAAGGAAATTATTAAAAATTAAATAGCTAGAAGATTTAAAAAACAACCACAATATTTATCTTTTATAGTCTTAGGCCTCATGCTCATGACCATGGGTTTTGGGAATTTGATGGCAGTGTTTCTCTTGGCAAAAACATTGACCCATTCATTTCTTGGCCCCATGAACACAACTGTGTATTTTCAAGAGCCCATGTATGAGGCCATGCCCCCCATCTGAAGGTAGATTGCTTCATTTCCGGGTGCAGTATGTCATCATCTGATATGCACAGTACTGTTGACATGTTGTGATTTCCAAAAATGTGACAGTTATGGAAATCGCAGCATTTCTACTGCGCACATTTTTCTGCATTGTGTGGATGGGATTCAACACTTTGCAGGAACTGTAGAACGCCACATTTTTGCCTTGGCATTTTTGCCACATGGGACCAAGGCCTTAGGCTGAGTTCACACTGAGTTTTTTGGTCAGGAATTTGGTCAGGAATCCGTCCCAAAATCAGCCTCCAAAAAAAGCCTCCCAATAGATTTCTCCCATTGAAGTCAATGGGAGGCTTTTTTTTTTCCAGCGCTGAAATTCCACACCAAATTCCTCACCATTTTCCTCTGTGTGAATGAACCCTTAGAGTTCCAGCTAATTATGAGATTTTGTTTACTTTCATATACACACTGCCAAAAAAAAATTGCTGTAGAAGCAGGGTGTTCATTCTGTCTGCGATAAAGCTGCCTTATCAGTATATTTGAAATGTTGTGATTGCCAAAACTGCTACAGTTTTGGAAATTGCAGTGTGTCCACTGCATATACTACTTTCCTCAATATGTGGATGGGATTCATTAGTCTACTTTGCATGAATTGTAAAACGCTGCGTTTCCGACCGCAGCCAGACTGTGGTGTTTACTCTACATGGGTCCCCAGCCTTAAAGAGGTTTTGAGGTTTTCCAGGATAAATAATTTTTTTTTTAAATTAGGCTGAGGTAAAAATGTTTAAAAAATACTCACCTGTCCCTGGATTTCCAGTGTCCTCCCAGCCAGTGGACTCAGTGGCCTAAGGAAAGAATAGTGACGTCCAGTTTTCTCCAGAGATCACTGATTGGAAAACATCCGAGCAGCAGGACTGGACCACAGTGGGAGGCACTGGAGTTTGGTTTTTTTTTTAACTTCACCTCCCCCAGCCGAATTTTTTAAATAATTTTTATCCTGGACAACCACTTTCGGGATAAATTATAGGAGGAGCAGACACAAGGTTTATCCATCTTTAAAGGGAGTCTATCATGGAGATTTCATTTTTTAAGTAAACACACGTTAGAATAGCCTTTAGAAAACCTACCTCTCTTTATCTCCTCGTAGCCCTTTTTGAAATATATCATTGTTTTTGGCAAATTTGTAAATGAATCTCAGGGAGCACCACAGTGTCATACCTTGTGTTGAGCGCCTCAACGTCATACCGTTGATGCCACCTCTTGGACCTTCCTTCATTCAGATTAGCTCATCCTCTTCCTTGCCTAGCAGCCGCCTCAGCAGGTTCCAAATCTGCTGAGGGTAAGTTCACACTGGGTTTTTTGGATCGGAACCTGAGGCGGCCTGGGTAGCTGCGACTGAAAGCCAGTGCACTGCATCGGCATCCAGCCGCGCACTCTGCTCCGGATTAGACCCAATGAATGGGCCTAGTCCGGAGGAGGGAGTGTCTTCAGGCCAAATCGCGTGGCGACTCGGCCTGAAGAATGAGCATCTTGCTTCTTTTTTCCGGGAGCCGGAAGAAACAGCTCCCGGAAAAAAGACCTGAGCGGCTCTCATTGCTTTCAATGGGAGCCATCTTTTTGGTCAGGGTTTTGAGGTGGATACGGCCACAAAACGCTGACCAAAAAACTCTGTGTGAACTTACCCTTAGGCAGCTGTTCACTCCTGTAGTAATATAATAAGGATGGCCGGCGGAACATGCGCTGTACGCTCGGCACAAACCCAAAGGAGCCACGCGTACAGCGCATGCATGGGATTTAGATCCCGCTGAAGACAGAGGCTATACAGTCAAGAGGATGAGCTAATCTGCATGAAGGAATGGCCCAGGAGAGGGCATCAACGATATGACACGGTGGTGCTTGGGCACAAGGTATGACGCTGTGGTGCTCTCCGAGCTTCATTTACATATTTGCCAAAAACGATAAAACGGCTGCGATGAGGAGAGAAAGAGAGGTAGGAATAGAATAGTCTTTCTAAAGGCTATTCCAACGTGTGTTTACTAAAAGAAACTGAATCCCCAATGGTAGGCTCCCTTTAAAGTATACCTGTCAAATCTCTTCATGACTAAATTTCCCATTGCATTTTATTTTCGATATTGTCCTCTCAGTCTCAGTTTTAATTTTATTTCACCAAGCTCCTAGCTGTTAATTTCAATAGGTTACATATCCCATAATTGTATGTCTGAATATTGTTAAGGATTATCCATTGTCATGATAGCTTCAATCTCAACCTTCAATATCTTTTATTCCATAATCGTGGAGGGTTTTTTATAGAAAATTTTATGGCTCTCTGATCTACTGCTAATTTTGCAGTGTACTTATAGCAAAGACTGATCAACAGATAGTTGAATGGATTTTGCATTGGCATAAATATATGGCAATGCATGTACTAGTGTAGATGTGTTTACTTACATATGCAATCATGTACATAGGCTACAGATCTATATATATATAGCTTTAACCGTGACATTTTCTTTTGGAGTAGGGTCATAGGTTATTGACCTTGGCTGAATTCCATGTTCACATCCGCTGCTGATCCCACAGCTGAAGGTCGGTCACAAAGCTTTATGCACAAACAATCACCTTCATGAGAATTAGGGACATCAGCTTCTGTCACTGTCCCCTGTCATACTGCATAGACAACACATACACCAGCACATCTCTCCTAGGAGAATTTAACCCCATCCCTACTGACGAATGCAGACAAAAATAGAATACGTAGAGTGAGTGACAGATGATACAATGAGCAGAGTTACGTTCCCATGGCCTTTAGTGTATTTAGCGGAACTAAACAAGTTATTAGAGTATATAGAATTCTATGTATTTCAGATGTGAATAAATGTTATTAATGTGTCTATACATAGCATGGCACATACCGATTTTGGCTTCTTGGTTGGGGTCAGGTTTTCGTAGAATGTTTTGGCTTCTTCCCATTTCTGCTTCTCTCCAGGGCTTTGAGAGGGGCCATGGCTGCTCTTGGGTCCTCCCTCAGCTGCATTTCCGGGGCCAGGCAGCATATTTTCAGATCAGATTGCTGAGTCGATAGGCTTGGGGACTGTTATTGCCTGTATGTGATGGAGAAGAGATGAGCAGCCTAATAGTAGTCTCTAATTCTCACCCGCTGACTGCTCCCTTCTCCCTTTCATCACTCTCCGTACGCAGACTGCTGGCCAGCTCTTCTGGGAAATGACTCCTTATTTTCTTCTGTTATCTGCTCATTCTCTTAGCTTGTCACCAATGTGCCCAGGCTCCCTGTGCCTCTCCCCTCACCAGTGACAGGTCTTTATAAGGCATCCCATAAGCCCCCTGTGTTCCCAGCTCCTGATTCCATGAAATGGAGAAGGGAGGGATAAATATATACTAAGTGTAACTCCCCAGATCAGCTGAAGGTTTCCTCCTCTCGCAGGCTTGAGCAGCTTCTCTCATAGGCTGGTGCTAGTGCCTGAGAAACAGGGAAATGAAAGGAAAGCTGGAGCCTCCTGAGGACAGAAAGATCCAGGCATAGCCTAGCAACAATCAATTGCCTACAAATGTTTTACGTCTCATATGTAGGGTACATATACATTTACATATATATATATATATATATATATATATATATATATCACAGTAGCATGTTTTATATGTGCAGTCACATATTCCTTGACAGCCTGCTATTGCTGCGCTCATGATGGTACTCTCTCTCTCTGCTGCATTTCCTAGCTGCCTATATTTTATCTGTGTCTCCCACTAATTTTTAATTATTGTATAACTGGTTATGGTTGGGTTATAGTATCATACATCCCAACTTTCAAAGGACAGAAAGAGGGACAAAATATAGCGCGCTGCAGCAAATTTAGTTCCACCCACTTCTAAATTGACTCCGCCCATTTTGATCCATTTCTCTTTGTGCTCCCCACACAATAATCCTAATATTATATGCCCCCACATTATAATGTTCTCCTCAAATTCACTCCACAGTATAAAGTCTCTTTTCTGGTGCACCAGACAGATTAATGCCCCAATCCAGCTGTCGCAGTTTAAACTGGGGGCAACTAGAGGGGGAAATTAAACTGTAGAATTATCTGGTGGGGAACATTAAACTGGGGGCAACTAAAGGGGAACATTAACATTAGGGTATGTGTCAAGTATTTAGTAATGAATAGATTTGTTCCATAGGAATGGTGCCTATAACAAAAAGGTCGCCAGTATTTTAAGGGTTTTTTGGATTTAGAAGACACATTTTCAAATATCAAATTAAGGAATTTTGGAGTTTATAGAGGGAGTCCATATTCAGGACCTTCGTCCATTAGCCAGAGCAAAGAATGACTCTTGATCCAAAAGACAAGCCATTATATTACACAACTCATTGATTTTTATTGAGAACTGCTATGGTGGTGCATGGGAATTGAACACTTGGTGCCATGGTAATCCATAGATTAAAAATCAAATGGGAGCCATCAGCTAGTCATTCTATGATAAACCTATGAAATTTTTAAACAAAAGGGGGCAAATCCATTAGTCTCTGTTTACAGTCTCAGTAGCTTTGGTGGGCACATTCTGTATTTACTACTATGACTACTACGGCTCAAATATAAGATCTCAAATAAAATAAAACTCTCTGCTACACAATGTTGGTTCATGTTGTCGAAATTTATTCACAACTCAAGATGGATTTTTATTTCACTGTATTTAAAACAAAATATAACCTGAAACACAATTCTCTTAGCGGTCGTGTTTTCCATCCCTCGGATAAACATGAAGTCCACTGGCACCTGAGACAGTCTTCAAACAGCTGATATGGTATCTTGAAAAGAACCCTATTGTGCAAAGGCATAACTTGAAGCTTTTGGGCCCCAATGCAAAGTATGTAATGGGGCCTCCATTTACCATTTACTACGTATAACACAGGTGTCTTCCTCTGTTGTAGTAAGACTTTTGGGTCCTTTGAGGATTCAGGACCCAGTAGTTATTGCTACCTCTGCAACATATATAGCTATGCTGCTATAATCCTGGGTTTCAAGTGTGCTGTCAATAAAAATAAAGACTGGTAAAGAAAAATCTATCTTTGTACCGTATTAGCCAGTGGATATGAAATATAAAAATTGAGAGTCTTCAGTAGTTAATACCTTTTTAATGGCTAATAAAAATTATGACAGATTGCAAGCTTTCGAGACTACTCAGGTCTCTTCATCAGGCATGGTATAACACAATTTCTGAAAGGATGCATATTTATGCACAAAAAGGACACCAAAATAAAGTGTTCAGTTCAGAGGAGGTCAGTTCAAGGCTGGACAAGGGTAATGAAGTGGATGTGGTGTATCTGGACTTCTCAAAGGCTTTTGATACTGTACCACATAAAAGTTTGGTATGCAAAATGAGAATAATAGGACTGGGGAAAACATATGCATTTGGGTTAGCAACTGGCTCACTGGTAGGAAACAGAGAGTACTTGTTAATGGTAAATATTCAGACTGGGCCACAGTCACCAGTGGGGTGCCGCAAGGGTCAGTATTAGGTCCTCTCTTGTTTAATATCTTTATTAATGACCTGGTAGAGGGTTTACAAAGCAGGGTGTACTAAATTTTGTAAGATAATCAATAATTAGGAGGATAGTAGAATATTACAGGGGGATCTAAGGAAACTGGAAGCATGGGCGGAGACTTGGCAAATGAAGTTTAATGTTGACAAATGTAAGGTTTGCATTTTGGTTGATGTAATAAAATGTGTGATTATGTGCTTAATAGTAAATTACTAGGTAAGACTGCCAGCGAAAAAGACCTGGGGATTTTGGTGGACAGCAAGCTTACCTTTAGTGACTAGTGCCAGGCAGCTGCTGCCAAGGCAAATACAATTATGAGATGCATCAAAAGAGGTCTAGATTCTCATGACAAGGACATAGTTATGCCTCTATTCAAATCACTGGTACAGCCACAATTTTGGGCCCCGATATACAAGAAAGACATAAGTGAACTTGAAAAAGTGCAAAGACGGGCAACCAAAATGACTAGGGGAATGGGTGGATTGGAGCATAATGATAGATTAACAAATTTAGGGTTATTCAGTTTAGAGAAAAGACGTCTACAGGGAGATCTAATAACAATGTACAAATACATGAAGGGACAATACAAGGAACTTTCTAAGGATATTTTAGAGGACACCCTCTACGTCACCAGAAACATAGAAGGGGATTCTTCACAGTAAGAACAGCGAGGCTCTGGAACTCTCTGCCCCAGGAAGTGGTGATGGCGGATTCACTAAACAAGTTCAAAGTGGGCCTGGATGCCTTTCTTGAAGAGGAAAATATTACAGGTTATGGACTCTAGATTTTAAGGACACATTGACCCAGGGTTTTATACTGACTGCCAGATTTGGAGTCGGGAAGGAATTTTTTTCCCCCTGAAATGGGGCAATTGGCACGAGCCTCATGGGGTTTTTTGCCGTCCCCTGGATCAACACTGTAGGGGATGGTAGGGTTATAGGTTGGACTTGATGGACTGTTGTCTTCATCCAACCTCATCTACTATGTAACTAACTATGTAATGGAGCATTATACTGTGTTGAACAATAAGGGGGATTTATACTATGTGAGTTCTTTGGGGGGCAAGTTTTCCTATTGAAAGGCACAGCATAAGTCATAATTTTATTCAGGAACAGTGTGGGCTATGATTTTATTCAGGTTTACAGCATAGGACATTATTTATTTGGGGCACCCAACTTTTTTTATTCAAAGGCACAGCATGCAAATGATTATTTTACCTTTGGCTGTGTTTGTCTATCAATGCTGTAGTCACTTCATGGTCTGGCAGTATGGTTATTGCAGGTATCATTCTTTTTTGTGAATAGTAATTGGGATGTATAGTATCAAATAGAAGAAATTTCACTCGGCAATTTATCGCAGTACTGAGCTTGGTTCTTGTGGTGTATTTATGTTATTAGTTTGTTTTTTTGTTGTATATATGTACTAGTTGTAGTTCTGTATTTATATTCTATATTAATTTATGTTATGAACACTATTTTGGAGCTATGCTTATCTCATAAGCTACTGAAGAACTCAGTTTTTTTTCTTTTTCAGTATGTCTTGCAGATGTTGTCCTTGGCAGGATTTGAACCCAGGACTCCAGCGCTGCACTGAGCCACCGTGTTGCCCCTAAGAACTCAGTTCTTGTGCTGTATGTATGTTATGAGCTTGTTCCTGGTGCTGTGTTTAGGTGGTTAAGTTGATTCTGGTGCTGTATATTTGTTAAGAGTTTGGTTCTGGTGCTGTATTAATGTTATGCACATGATTCTGGTGTTGTAGTAATGTACAGAGCTTGGTTTTGGTGGTGTGAATGTATGTAGTAATCGTGATTCTTGTGCTGTATTTATGCTATAAGCTGGATTTTCATGGTGTATGCTACAAGGTTGGTTCTTGTACTGTATGTAATGATCATGGTTTGTGTGCTGAATTTATGTTATGAAGTTGGTTCTGGCCCTGTATTTATGTTATGAGCTTGATTCTGAGTCTTTATTTTGGTGGATGTAAACAGGTTAGAAACTTTTAACACAGCATAACCCTTCACTGCAGATTTAACTTTGTCTTTTAGCCCCTTCGCGACATCCGCTGTAATAGTATGGCGCTGCCGGGAAGGACTTCCTGCAAACCGCCGTAGTACTACGGCGGCTGCATGGTGCACACCCAGAACCTGTGTGCACACCATGCCCTGCGAGTGTCAGCCGTATGTTACGGCTGACAATGCCCTGTAACACCCGCGGTCGGAACCGGATCCGATCGCGGGTGTTAACCCCTGAGATGCTGGTGGTCAAACATGACAGCCGGCATCTCAGGGGTTTCGGTACATAATGGTGCCGATTGGCACCCCCCAAGACGGTTTTGGGGGTGCCAGTGTTGGTAGTGGGCAGCCCGGGGTCTGATCAGTGACCCTGAATCTGCCCCATCCCGTCCCCTCCACGTACCTGGTTGATCCTGCCAAAATGGAAGCTGTCAGCCCCATGCGTGTGCATGGGGCTGAGAGCTTCCTGTACACTGCAATATACGTGTATTGCAGCGTACATGTAGTTAAGCAGTGATCAGCAGATCACTGCTTCAATACCCCATGGGGACAGAAAAAAAAGTTATATAAAAGTTTAAATAAGTTTAAAATAAATTAGAAATAAATAAAGCCCCAAAAATCCCTTTTTCCCATATAAAATGTTTTATTATGTAAAATAAAGAAAAATAGAAAAAAACATTACATACTTGGTATCACCGCGTTCGTAATAACCTGAACAATAAAATTAAAACATTATTTAACCCGAACGGTGAACATCATAAAAAAAAGCGTAGAAAATTGCACAAAATAATGATTATTCACCACCTTTGTCTTACAAAATGTTCAATAAAAAGTAATCAAATGGTCAGATGAAAACCAAAATAAAGCAGAGGTCATCCCGCAAAAAATAAGCCGTCAACCAGCTCTGTCTACCGAAAAATAAAAATGTTATGCCTTTCAGAAGATGGCGATGCAAAAATAATAGATTTTTTCCCCTAAATTGAATTTTATTCTGCACAAATAGCAACGCATTAAAAAATAATATAAATGACGTATCGCCGTAATCGTATCGACCCATAGAATAAAGGTAACATGTTACCTATGCCGTACGCTGCACGGGAAAAAAAAAATGCTAAAAGCAATGCCAGAATTGATGTTTCCTTTTACATCCCACCCAGAAAGAGTTAACAAAATGTAGTCAATAAGTTACAGGCACCCCAATATGGGGTGCCCGCAAACACCAAGCCCTCATATGGCCACATTGCCAGAAAATAAAAATCTAGCTTGTACAATGTGAAGACAAAAACCCTAAAAGTCGCCAAATCATTAGAACATAAGTGGCTGCGACTAGAAGGAAATGTGTAAGCTGTGCGAGCGTTTTCAGGGGAAACCCCAAATATAGAGCTTATGAGAGATAATACACCAGCACTGATCCCCCAGAATGCCCCTCTTCCCCATCCGTGTCATAGGAGCTAGTGGGAAAATAGAATGGGATTTGGTGTACCCAACTTACTCCGCATAGCTTACATATTCACTTTGGGGTTACTAATGCTCACTACATCACTTGATAAATTCTTTGAGGGGTGCGGTTTTCAAAATGGGGTCACTTTCTAGAGGTGTCCACTGTTTTGACACCTCAAGGGCTTTGTAAATGCGACATGGTTCCTGAAACTGATCACAGCCAGATCTGCACTCTAAAAGTTCCTTGGCGCGCCTTCCCTTCTCCGTATTGCTTTGCGTCCATATATTAGTTTACACCCACAAGTGGGGTACTATGGTAGTCCGGAGAACTTGCATAACAAATTGTGGGATGTGTTTTCTCCTTTAACCCCTTGTGAATGTGCAAATTCTAGGGCTAAACGAAAATATTAGTAAAATAAAATCAAATTTGAAAATTTCACCTCCATATTGTTTTAATTCCTGTTAAGCACTTATAGGGTTGAAATACTTGGTATATGTTGTTTTGGCTTATTTAAGAGGTGCAGTTTTGAAAATGGGGTCATTTATGGGGGTTTTAATTCAAGGGTCTTTCAAAACCCCTTCATAACTGGATTAGTCCCTTTAAAAAATGGGTTTTAGAAATTTCTTGAAAATTTTGAATATTGTGGTTTCACTTGTAAATCTTATAATGTTCGTAAAAAATAAAAGGGTGACTAAAGTTTCATGCCGACATAAAGCAGAGATCTGGGACATGAGATTTATGATATAATTTTGGCGGTCTGACTATCTGTATGTAATGCACATCATTTCAAGCTTTATAAAATGCATATTTCTCAAAATTTCCACCAAATTTCCTATTTTTTCATAATTAAACACAAAACGTATCAACCAAAATTTACCACCAACATGAAGTACAATGTGTTACGAGAAAACAATCTCAAAATCACTTTGGTAAGTTAAAGCATTCCAAAGTTATTGCCACATAAAGTGACACATGTCAGTTTTGAAAAATCGAGCTTGGTCAGGAAGTCAAAAAGTGCCATCGGCGGGAAGGGGTTAACTGTGTGAAATGGGGAAACAGATTTGCCAAGATGGGAATAACCCTTTAACAAGGATCCCTATGAATGACGGCTGCTACAGTTTGGCATCTGTCACAGGCATCCATTTAACGTATGCAACAATTAACTTTCCTGGAAACTTTTTTGTCAGCTGTACATTATAGTTGAAAGCTGCTGCTTATAATGTTGGTTCACTAAGAAGGGTCATAAAGTTTGCACTATGAAACTCTTTAAAAAATGTGTGATTTGGGTTCAGGGAGGAACTTTGGTCCCACTTATTGTTTTAAGCGTTTGGGGTTCTTCCACTGAATGAATAAGGGAAACAGTAGTAATATGTATATACATATTTTCTCCTTTTCTGGTTGACCTTGATGGACGTACAGTAAGCCTTTTTCTAACAGCACTAGCTATAAAACTATAGTTTTGTGGAGAATTTCTTCAGTATGTAACAATAGTGCCGCACAGTCTCGATAAAAGGAAGTATGTTTGGTATTTGATAAGAGAAGAAGGCAAAGTCTTTTTTGACTCTGCAATTAAGTTCTACAATTTTATTTTTAAATAAGAATTGTCATGGTCTGGGGTTGCTAGTTGGGGTGACATAGACACACAAGTCCAGTTTCTTTAGTCCAAATCAAAGGTAGAGTTTTATTTTCACTCAAAAATATAGTGCAGCAACAAAAGGAAACAATACAAAAATGAATACCTACCTGTCTAGGCTGTAACTAAACATAGAATAGGTTACCTCACCTAGAATAACAGAAATAAAAAGCCAGTAGAATCATTCAGGACATAGCTCCCAAAAATATGACCTCTCAGTTGGCTCTCCAGCCAAGCTCTGCCCAAAGCCATCGGCTTACAGAATGCTCAGTGGTTGGATATGAACAGTTTTCACAAATTTTAAAAATATATATTTTAATACTTCATATGTACTTCACTGATGAGAAGATGGACATTTATGTGAACATGTGAATCTACAAAATGGGGTGAATTCATGCATAGATGGGTGTAAATGTGGTGTATGTTTAGCGCACATCCCCTTTTTTAACCAAAGATAATCCACATTGTTGGTTCTGTGTCCAGCTCGCCATATTATAATAAAGAAAGCAAAGCAGGGTAGCGAACAAGCCAGGTAGGAGATACCTTGGTCCAACAAATTTAGCCAGAGCCTCCTAATCCATTTTCTTTCAGCTTCGTACACTGTATTGTTGTTGTTGGAAGCATTTTGGTGCACTATCTTCCTGGCATTCCTAATAGTTTCTTATTTAGTGCACTTTACATTTCTCTGGCATGCACTAGCTCCTCCAGCAGAGCATCAGTTAGACATGTAAAAGGGTTTTCAGGGATGAGTGGAAACTTCACAGCCATCCCCCATACTGTTCAGGACAGCTTCCAAAGTGCATGTGGCTTCTCTTTTCCTTGACATTAAGAATACATGTAAAGCTAGGTTCACACCTGTGCTTGATCTCCGCTCAGGGATTACATTCCCCATTCTGCTTTAAAAATTATAGTCTATGTGGTCCGCGGGTAACCGCTTTCTTTTTTTTTTTTTAATGTAGGGTGTGTGCCCCATATATGGCTCACAATGTACATTTTTCCCTATCAGTATGTCTTTGGAGTATAGGAGGAAATCCACAGGGAAGACATACAAACTCCTTGCAGATGTTGTTCCTGGCAGGATTTGAACTCAGGACTCCAGCGCTGCAAAGCTGCAGTGCTAACACTGTGCCACTGTGTTGCCCCAGGTAACCGCTTTTTTTAAGACCTTACGTAGAGGTGAACCACTAGGTATAATTCACAAAGTATCTTCCAAAATGTGCACTGGTATCTATGACCATTTTTTTGTGGAGCAATTTTTTTGAACACTTTTTAATAAGAAATTTTTTATGAGATATGACAAAAAAAGGCAAATGAGCCCTTATTAAGTTCATTCCGTTGGGTCAGTGGTTAGTACTGTTGTTTAGCAGTCCTGGGATCAAATCAGGCTTTGGATCTCTGCATGGAGTATATATGTTTTCCCTGTGTTTGTGTGTGTTTCCTCCCACACTTTAAAGGGATTCTATCATTAAAATCACATTTTTCTCATTTGGTCCTGGGCTGCTAAATCCTCCACATGTATTACATTCTGGGAAACCCAGTATAAAATCCTCATGTCCTGGTATCATACCCCTGTATTGTTGCACAAACTTAACCCTGCCCTTTCTCCCTTATGTTGGCGCTGCCAGTCCTCCTTGGGCTCGATTTTTCACATATTTTGGGACTGTCCCCTTCTCCGTCCTTTTTGGGAGGAGGTGCAACTTATTACGGAAGATCTTTTTATCCAGGGGGTTCCGCTGCATCCAATGATCTATCTGCTTAATTTGCCTCCTAAGCAACTGGGTAAGAAGACCTCTCGTTTGTTTTTGTACTTGTGTACTGCGGCAAAAACTCTTATTGCCCGCCATTGGAAAGATGTGCTTCCTCCTACTAAACCTGAATTGATTGCACGTCTCAAAGATGTGCGTAGTCTCGAATATATGACAGCCACGCTGAACCATTCAGTGGAGGGTTTTGATTCCATCTGGTCATCCTGGGATGCTTACTGTATAACGCATGGTTATTGACCTTCCCTTCTCCTTTCACACCTGTTCATATCCCCTCCCCTTCCCTGCCCATCCTTTCTTTCCTTGTCCTGCCCCCCCTCCCCCCCTGTCTTGTCTGTCCAGTCAGTCTCTTTTGTCTACTCTTTGTAATGTGTTAATTGTTTTATGCGGTTGTGGAAGGCCATTACTGTTTCAGGCTTTTTCTTTGTTTTATTGTATTTTGCCTGTCTATTTTTTTATGGTTGTATATCTTGTTTAAAAATTTAATAAAAACTACAGTTAAAAAAAAAAATCACATTTTTCTCGATCACACGTAGGAATAGCCTTACCTTTAGATATCTTTTCTGCACTGCCTTCCTGTAGAAATCCCAATTTTCATCTGTATGCAAATGAGTTCTCTCGTAGCACTGGGGGCATCCCCAATGCTGCGAGAGAAATCTCCAGCGCTGCCTCCATCTTCTTCAGGAACGACTTCTCTGCGTGTCTTCTTCCAGAGCTGGGTTCAAACTTCTACACATGCGCAATTGGCTCTGCCATCGGGCCTCAGGCAGAGCAGACTGCGCATGCCCACATCCCACAGGAAAATGGCCGCTTACACCAGCTTACTGTATAAGCGGCCACAAGAAAATGGCCGCTTACACAGCTTATTGTGCAAGCAGCCATTTTTCTTGTGGCCGCGGGCATGCGCAGTCTGCTCTGCCAGAGCCCTGAGGCCTAGAAGATTGAAACTCAGGATGGAAGAAGACACAGGGCTGGGCTGAGTTACTTTGTTGGGAAGGGCTAGTATTGGGCGGGCTAGTTAGGGAGACAGTGAGGAGATGTAAGGGAGTGAGAGAGGGAGGTGGAGGGAACAAAGCAATATGGTAGCTGCAGGATAGAATCAAAGGAAGCTACACCAAGTAAACAAATGCAGAAGATGCCTGGAGCTCCCAGAGAAACACAGAAATCACTCAAAACACTGCTAAAAGTGTATGGGTGTACTTAATAACTCGTTAAATAGCACTAACAGACCTTTTTTAAAAAAATGTATATATATATGATTTTTGCCCGGAAACTCCCTACAATATTTCTGTATTGCATTATATTGTAATATTTCTGTATTGTATTATATTGTAATACTACTTCTGTTCTGTTACAAGCTGCCTAAAATCAACAAGGAAAAATGCAAATAAAAAAAGTTCTGAAACACTTCTGATCTGACACCATGATAGTAAAAAATTCACCAAAGTTTTTCTAGATGCAAGTGGCAGCTTAGCTTCAAGCAGATACTTCCACTTTGTTTGCTGCAATCCAATTCCATACTTACTTCGTAAAGAAATTAAGCCGAAAAATATACATTGTCATGGGGACCACACTGAAGTACACTGAAACCTCTTTGAGACAACCATTAAAAAGTGGTCTTCTAGGGAGGTGGTCTTCTCAAAGAAGATAGTTAATGTGGAAAAGTGAAAATCCAACACAGAAAATATGGTTTGGGTAAAAATGTGGTCTGCTCAATGAGGTGGTCTTTAGAGACTTTTCACTGTATCACTTACCTGAGTAAGGGGAACATAGCTTTTTCCCTCATGCTCCATACATGCCTTATAGAAATACTGTCTTGGATTTTCACACTGCCTTGGTTTCCATGAAGAATGGTTTTGCTGTTGCTAGAAATTTCTACTGTTCGTTACAATAATACTAACAAATAGCTCATTTATTAAAATATATAAATAAAATAATAAAAACAAAATACAAATAATTAACACATTTCTCTCAATGCGTTTGGACCCTTTCATTAGGAGAAAAACATATAGCCTTCATGTGAGACTTTGGTGAGTGGAATATTATACTTCTCAGGGTGGGTTCACTCCACCGTTGTTAAATTCCATTTCTGTCATCCGTCATAGGATGACAGCAACGGACATCAACTGTATCAGATTAGGCTCTATTTAGAACGTTTTTTATGTTTGTTTAGCAGATGCAAAAAGTGGATGCAAACAGATGCTCATCTGTTCACTTAGATGTCAATGTTAAAAAACGGATCCGTCGCTGACAGTTTTTTTTTTTTTTTTAAGGACACAAAAAAAGTAGTATACCATACTTTTGTGTCTGTCCATAAAAAACGTTTTTGAGGAGTCTTCAGTAGTTGATACCTTTTTAATGGCTAACTAAAAATCATGACATATTACGAGCTTTCGGGACTACTAAAAAGGTCCCTTCATCAGGCTGGTATAACACATATATGAAGGTAAGCACATTTATACAGGAATACAGTGTTAGATGCACAATAAATGGAAAGCAGAACATGCAAATAAACAGTTCAAAAACACATATATATCAGTTCACAGGCAGGTTCTCTGAGTTTATGGTTCCTTTGATCAATCATGTGTGTCTAGTTGTTGTAAAACCACATAAATCCCTGTAACTGGTTTAACCCCTTTTGGAGTGTGTCAAAGGTCATCATTAGCTTGTATTCACACACATGCCGATCTTTTTTGCTTTTGAAATTTCCTCTTAAAACCAAGATCTTCATATAAGGGAGGTAAATTTTCTGCTCTGTAATCGTGTGGCGGTGTGAGTTCATCCACATCCTGAGTGTCTGTCCTGTCTCCCCTACACACAGGCCCCCAGGACATGGTACATATTATTAAATACACCACATTAGGTGTGCTGCAGGTGAAGGTACCGGGGGTCTTGTAGTCCTGATCAGAGTTGGGGATTTTTATTGCATGTGTGGTTAGTATGTGAGGGCAGGTTTTGCACTTTTTCTGTCCGCACGGAAATGTTCCTTTGTTAGTTGGAGGTGACAGTGAGCTGCTGACAACCATATTCCTAAGGTTTGGTGGCTGTCTGTAGCACAGGAGAGAGAGGTCCGGAAATATGGATTTTAGACTGTCATCTTTTTGCATTAGTGAATGTAATTTGCCTGTAATACCTCTCAGCAACTCCAGGTGGGGGTTGTATGTGATAACCAGGGGCACCCGATTGTTTTCCTGTTTGGTATTGTATTTTAAGAAATCTGATCTTGGTATTCCTGATGAAGGGACCTTTTTAGTAGTCCTGAAAGCTCGCAATATGTCATGATTTTTAGTTAGCCATTAAAAAAGGTATCAACTACTGAAGACCCTTCAAAAAAAAATTTTATATTTCATATCCACTGGCTAACATATTTTTCCTTACATAAAAAATGGACAGAAACAGATCCATTTTTTTAACATTGATGTCTATGCAAATAGATTTACCATCCTATTGCTGGCTTTTTTGCATCCATTAAATGAGTCCCCACTGTCTGTATCTGTTCCCATTGACACTAATGTAAACAACATGACTGACACTGTCTTTCATCATGTTTGTTTATTTTTGCTTGTAGACTTTCTTCTTTCAGAAAAGTAAACAGACATGACAGAAGACAGTCTGTTATGTTGTTTACATTAACGTCCTAGATGGAGGGAATTCCGTCTGACTCCATTACTCTACAGTTAAAGGGGTATTCCCACGTCGCATACTCACCAGTCTTCCATGCTGTAAATTCTTCTTTCTTCCGGCCTTGTTGCGTCATTGTTTGGCAGGGTTACATATGCAAAGCCAGCGGCGAGAAGACGCCGCTTCTATGCCGCTGGCCCTGCATGTGCGCTCCTGGTGCAGCTAGGCATCGGACGTACAGCCTTCACAATGCAATTTAGACCCGTCATCCGCTGTAATAGAGAGGCAGATGCCGGGGAGTGTAGACGCCGGCACAGGTGCCTGCAACATCGCTACGCTCCTTCCCTGCATGAAGCCAGCAGCGGCAGGAGCGATGCTGCTATTCCGGAGGGGGGAGGCTTCATGCAGGGCAGGAGCGTAGCGATGTTGCAGGCACCTGTGCCAGCGTCTACACTCCCCGGCATCCGCCTCTCTATTGCAGTGGATGCCGGGTCTGTATTGGCGGCCCCTCCCCCCCCCCCCCCCAAAGTGTAAACTACCCCCCCCCTTCCAGGCTCGCTCCCGTTCACTTAGCCCCTCCTCCCTCCCCCCTGGCAGCAGGCAGATACATCACTTGACTTTTGACCAGATAAGTCAAGGGATGTGTCAACAGAGAAATGAATAAAGTAAGATAGTGGACAAACAAAGCAGTTTTGCTGAAGTATTTGCTGTATTTAGGAAAAGTTTTACATCCACATTATCAAGCAGTATAGATAGGATCCTTGTGATGGGACAACCCCTTTAATGTCTATCGCTGTCATCATAAGACAGATGACAGCAATGGATATTAACAATGGTAGTGGGCCCCCATCCTGAGGCAGGGACCCCACATGGTGTAAGTGCAGCTGTTTGCCCGCATTGTAAAATGTAAAATTGTAAAATACTGTGGGAAAAAATGCTTCATTTTACAGTCACAGTAATGTGGAAGGGATTCTTTTGAATCCCATCCCCAATTTTCATTAAAATATACGCTGCGGACACGATTTTGGAAATCGCAGCATGTTAATTATACTTATGGAAATGCCAGCGGTTTCCCTATAGGTAAAATTGAAGCAGAAAGTCCATAGAGGAAAACTCTGAGAACTTTCTGTCAAAAGCATTACGGGAAGAACCACCACCACAGATTTTCCTGAAGCGCTTTATTTCTGCAGGACGCGACGTGGGGCCTTAGCCTTTACAAGGTCAGCTTTGCAACTGTATGAAGACTCAACCGCTTATGTTTCAGTTCTGGGAGATTCTCCAATGGTAGACATTGGACATATGCAAACATTATATTTGGGGAAGCCATGGGATTTCTTGAACCTCTGCTTATTTAATCTATCCTGTAAGGCATAAACTTATTTAATATATCCCTTAAGTAAACTTTTTTTTATCATTTTTTTTTGGATGTGGCTATTTATAGGTACCGTACCTATGAACTACTGGCTATTTTTAGGTGCCATCCGTACCTTTAAACTACTGGCTATCTATAGGTAGTACCGTGCCTTATAAACTTAAATGAACTGCAGATGTATCATATTTATCCCAGTAAATTTTCACTTTATTAAGACATTTATGTTACAATGAATATGGCTAGTCTTCCTCGCATTGCAGACATCCACTCTATAACAATCTTCATGTAGTGTGGAACAACAAGAAAACCAAGTTGTCAGTTTTTTAGACTTTTCCCCACTTCCTCGCATTGTGGACATCCATCCACTCTATAACAATCTTAACAACTATAACAGCTAGCTATTTTTAGGTACCGTCCATACCTTTAAACTACTGGCTATCTATAGGTAGTACCGTGCCTATAAACTTAAGACATATAGTATGTTACAATGAATATGGCTAGTCTTCCTTGCATTGCGGACATCCATCCACTCTATAACAATCTTCATGTAGTGTGGAACAACAAGAAAACCAAGTTGTCATTTTTTTAGACTTTTTCCCCAAATCAAAGTGGCAAATCAGACATTTCTCCATTTCCTTGCACACACACAGCTCTGCTCTACTGCCAACCATCCCTCCAGCTACTCCTCCTGTCACACACACAGCTCTGCGCTACTGCCAACCATCCCTCCAGCTACTCCTCCTGTCACACACACAGCTCTGCTCTACTGCCAACCATCCTTCCAGCTACTCCTCCTGTCACACACACAGCTCTGCGCTACTGCCAACCATTCCTTCAGTTACTCCTCCTGTCACACATACAGCCCTGCGCTACTGCCAACCATCCCTCCAGCTACTCGTCCTGTCACACACACACAGTGCTGCTCTACTGCCAACCATCCCACCAGCTACTCCTCTTGTCACACACACAGCTCTGCGCTACTGCCAACCATCCCTCCAGCTACTCCTCCTGTCACACACACAGCCCTGCGCTACTGCAAACCATCCCTCCAGCTACTCCTCC
This sequence comes from Leptodactylus fuscus, assembly GCF_031893055.1. Taxonomy (NCBI): domain Eukaryota; kingdom Metazoa; phylum Chordata; class Amphibia; order Anura; family Leptodactylidae; genus Leptodactylus; species Leptodactylus fuscus. Next base: position 138,686,277 of record NC_134266.1, on the reverse strand, counting down.
TGTCACACACACAGCTCTGCGCTACTACAAAACAACCCTCCAGCTACTCCTCCTGTCACACACACAGCTCTGCGCTACTGCCAACCATCCCTCCAGATACTCCTCCTGTCACACACACAGCCCTGCGCTACTGCCAACCATCCCTCCAGCTACTCCTCCTGTCACACACACAGCTCTGCGCTACTGCCAACCATCCCTCCAGCTACTCCTCCTGTCACACACACAGCTCTTCTCTACTGCCAACATCCCTCCAGTTACTCCTCCTGTCACACACACAGCTCTGCGCTACTGCCAACCATCCCTCCAGCTACTCCTCCTGTCACACACACAGCACTGCGCTACTGCCAACCATACCTCCAGCTACTCCTCCTGTCACACATAGAGCCCTGCGCTACTGCCAACCATCCCTCCAGCTACTCCTCTTGTCACACACACAGCTCTGCTCTACTGCCAACCATCCCTCCATCTCCTCCTCCTGTCACACACACAGCCCTGTGCTACTGCCAACCATCCCTCCAGCTACTCCTCCTGTTGCACACACAGCTCTGCGCTACTGCCAACCATCCCTCCAGCTACTCCTCCTACACTGGCCAATCAACGCTGGTCAATGCATTCCTATCGGAAAAAGTCAGCTCACGCATATCGCAAGCTGATACGGATCCCAACAAGATAGAGCCCCAAAAAGCTGGGTGAGTAACATTCCCCCCTAAATAAAGGTAATCCCTAGCTAACCCTGCCTGTAGATCTGTCCCTGTCTCACAGTTACATAGTTCACAGTCCCAAATTAATCGAATGTTAAATCCACCATTCGTCTAAATTGGAGGTCACCTGATTTCGGCAGCCAATGTACTGCCTGCATTGTCGCAGTTCCTGTCCCACCTCCCCTGCGCAGTTATTGGTGCAAAAAACGCACCAGGGAAGGTGGGAGGGGATACAAATTTTTACTGCATTTGCGGCCTTGTATTCGATTGTAATCGAATAGCTCGAACGGCCTGATATTCGATCGAATATGTATTCGACCGAACGGTGTTCACTCATCTCTAGTAACTATAAATAGCTAGTTGTTTATAGGTACGGTACCTATAAATAGCCACATCCATTATATATATGTGTGAGTATATATGAATGTATATCTATCGGTGTGTAGGTATATAGTGTGTGCAGTCCCATCCACAGATTGCAGAAAAATACACACTGTGGACACACTGCAATTTCCAAAACTGTTGCGGTTTTGGAAATCGCATCATGTCACTTATACCTACAGAATCACCTATAGTGTCCCTATAGGTATAAAGGAAGCAGAAAGTCCTCAGAGGAAAGCTCTGCGGAATTTCTGCAAAAAGCGCTGGGGGAAAACTGATGTGTTGCCGCCGGGGATTTTCCTGCAGCGCTTTTTTGCTGCGGGACGCTGTGTTAAGTTCACACAGAGTTTTTTGGTCAGGATTTTGAGGCCATGTTTGCCTCAAAATCCTGACCAAAAAGACGGCTCCCATTGAAATCAATGGGAGCCACTCAGGAGCTTTTTCCGGGAGCTGGCTTGTGCTTTGCGATTTGGCCTGATGACACTCCGGACTAGGCCCATTCATTTGGGCCTAATCTGGAGCAGAGAGCGTGGCTGGATACCAGTGCAGTGCATCGGCTTTCAGTCGTGACTCCCCGGTTTTTGGATTGGAACCTGAGGTGGCCTCCGCTTCAGGTTCCGATCCAAAAAAACCCTGTGTGAACTTACCCTCAAGGATTTATCCATCTTTCTAATATTGATGGCCTGTCCTTAGGATAGTCCATCAATATTACATCTGTGATGATACAACAGCCAGGACCTCTGCAGATCAGCTCTTCCAGGACAGCGTGGCTACAGGTAATGGTAAGGGCTAGTACATACAGGGGGCGGTATAGCAGGTTTTGGCACTGAGAGTGACGCAGTGAGCGTGATATTTGCTGCCTCCCTAATAACAATTTGCGGTCTTGACTCCTCATAGAGGTCTTTAAACAGGAGACTGGTTGCTTACAGCTCAGTGTACACTACCCCACCACTTGGAGGTTACTGGCCTTATGCCACGCCAACCAAGGGGGGAGGGGGTCACTGGCTACGTCCCCGTTCAGACCCAACCTACGAGGGTGAAATACCGCTAATCTTAGCTTGATTCTGACCCTACGCGTTTCGTTTTACTCATAAGGGGTCTATTAATTTCTCAAAGTAGTAGCAGTAATAACTGCTTTGTTTTAAAGATAATGTGGGCGGTTGATGTGCTGACCGCCAGCAGGACCGCTGAAAGTGAGAGCGGCGGTCCTGCTGGCGGTCAGCACATCAACCGCCCACATTATCTTTAAAACAAAGCAGTTATTACTGCTACTACTTTGAGAAATTAATAGACCCCTTATGAGTAAAACGAAACGCGTAGGGTCAGAATCAAGCTAAGACTAGCGGTATTTCACCCTCGTAGGTTGGGTCTGAATGGGGACGTAGCCAGTGACCCCCTCCCCCCTTGGTTGGCGTGGCATAAGGCCAGTAACCTCCAAGTGGTGGGGTAGTGTACACTGAGCTGTAAGCAACCAGTCTCCTGTTTAAAGACCTCTATGAGGAGTCAAGACCGCAAATTGTTATTAGGGAGGCAGCAACTATCAGGTATACACAGCCATGGTAGCAAGCTCCCAATACAAATACTGGTAATTTCTCATTATTGAATTTATGTTGTATTGTCATAAATCGGGATTTTAAAAGGTTGAAATAAAAGTAAATTTTTAATTTCCTATGGGAGGTGTGATCAACCTCTCTACTGTGCACATATGTGAACTATAACCTACTGTATGTCTTATTTTTTTTTTCTTTTATACTATGCTATAATATTAAAACTACATATTATCCTATTTTTTTCCATACTAAGCTAGCATGTATATATCTGTATATATATTCTATATGTGTGTGTGCGTGTTTATATGTGAACTATAACCTATATTTTTTTTTTCCTTAGATTTCTATTCTACTATTTAAGTTTACAGATTCTTATACATTTATCTAATCTTTATATTTTTGTTAACTACATTTTTTTTATTAATTCCTATTTTTAGCTTACTATTAGCTTACTACTTACTTCTCATCTAATCCTATTTAAGGCCGTGTTTTGATCCTAAGGAAGGCGAAAACCCTGTGAGGAATGGGCCAATTATCCTCAGCATAAGGGAAAATTCCTTCCTGACCCCAAATCTGGCAATCGGAATAAATCCCAGGATCAATAGCCACTATCTCTGTGCCTACGTGTGGTGCCTATATCTATCATATAGTGTGTGTGGTGCCTATACCTATCATGTAGTGTATGTGATGTGTGTTGTGCGTCATACTTACCGGGCCTGTGCTGAGCCGAGCACAGGCCGCTCCTGGGGACGCAGAAGATCAGGACGCTCCTGGGGACGCAGAAGATCTTTACGCTGGCCTGGCAAGTGTGGCATGAAGGAGGAGAGAGTTGTTGTTTCACGGCAGCCGTGGTCTTACAGAGCAGCAGAGACATGGAGGAGTCATAAAGTTCTGGGCTGTGGGCGCCAGTTCATTCTGCAAAGCATCCCAGCTTGGTGACGTGTAGTTATGTTAGTTCGTGGGATGAAGGGCGCTCCTATCCTCCGGCCACTGTAGATGTTCCTTCTCCAGAGCTGGTTGAAACAGTGTAAATGGTGGCCTTGCTCTCCTCTGCTCCAGTTCCTCCCAGCCGATGGTAGAAAAAAATGGATGCTCTCGGATGTTCCTGCACAAACACAGGCGCTGCCTAGGTTTCTTGCATAGCAGGTTTTCAACAAGATGTTTCAAGTCCGCATCAAAGTCAGTTGGAAATTCGGGCTTCTTGGTGAGCTTGGCGATAAAGGCTTCCCGTCGGATCGAACCTTCATACAACGGGTGGTGTCCTGTTGCCATCTTGCCACGATTCTCAAGCTCCACCAGTCCACTGCTATGCCATATCCTGATTTGAAGTGCACCTCTGGGGCCATATAGTTGAAGGTGCCCGTCACGCCACAGATTTTGGTGGAGGTGGTGATTCCATCTAGGGCCAGCCCCAGGTCGATGATACGGGTGTGCCCTTCTGCATCCAACATGATCTTCGTCGGCTTGATATCACTGTAATGAAATAAGAGAAGAAAATGACAATCTGCCCAGTGACAATGGAGACGGGGGATGGGTAAATACAAGACCAGGCAGAATAGCCAGACAGGACCCTAGGAAAGCTGGGTGCATGAAATCCAGAATGTAAGGGAGAGACATAGAAGGAAGAAAGTTCTTAGCGGTGGACGATGCCTTGTCCATGGAGGAACTGAAGTCCGCAAATAATCTCTGCCGTGTAGAATCTCATGGGAAGAACAAAGAGGAATCTCAGTGTTAGCAAAGCTCTGACTACATCCCTTGACCTCAGCTTTTATCTTCTCTCCCTTCCCCCCTCGGTATTTATCCCTTTTTCTTACCTTGCGTTGCCGATGTTCAGGCAGCCGCACATCTTCATCAAGTCTTCCAGGCTGCCGCCAGACAGATACTCGGTGATGAAGTACGCCCGCTGCTCAGAGTGGTGTGCGGCATAGAGGTGGCATATGAAGGGGCATTCTCTGGCAGCGGCGAGTATCTGCTGCTCTCTCACGATGGTATCCATATTGTCCTCTGTTTTATCAATGGTCTTGATGGCCATGAAGGTCTGTCGGCCAGGGACTGATGCCAGGAAAACCTGAAGAAGACAAATAGAAAATGGTTATAACATCTAAAAGGAAAAGGGGCTCATTCACATCATGTAGTGTCAGATCTTGGATTGTGTATGGAAAGGCCATAAAAGGGGACTCTACTAATACCATATGGGAATGGACAGAATAGGCACAAGATGACTGGGTGGATCGGTTTGGGATCAGCATTCGGCTCAATTTAAATCACTTTTTTTTTTTTACATCTGTTTTTTTGATCAGTTTAATGGATGCAAACAGATGGTCGTCCGTATACATAGAGATCAATGTTAAAAAACAAAACAAAAACGGATCCATTTTCTACACAGAAGGGTAATCTACCATACTAATGTCTCTGTGAAAATAAAAAACTGCAAGATATGGATTACATGATCAGAATAGAGCCTTATTCACATTGGATCAATGTATGTATTGTATAGCATAGACCAGGACATGGATATAAACAGGCCGCCCCCCACAACTCTGATCCTGAGATCCTCCTTGAGTCAGAGTACCCCTTTATATTAACACTAAACCTAACTATGGTGATACACAGAACAGATGAGATATGGGTCCTACAACAGTGGTCATGCGGGCAGGAAAGTCTCCTAACAGTCGCCCCATAGAACCAGACTACAATTAATATCTACCCAGTCTGCAATGTTGACATAAGAAAATAAAATGGGGTCAAAATGAATAAGAAGTGATAAAACTTACTTTGCCAAAGCTGCCCCTACCCAACATCTTGTGGAGGATGAAGCGGCTGATGTTAAAGCTGGGGTAGGGGCCTGATGTTGTAGCGTCATGGCTGCTGCCAGGGTCGGTTTTTGGTCCTCCGATCCTTTATCCTCAGATCTTCTCTTCTTGTTCTTCTCCTTTGGTCCATTATCGCTGTCCTCTTCCCTCTTCCTCTTCTCTTCTCTCTTCTTCTCTCCTCCATCACTCTCCTCTTCCCTCTCGTATTCTCTCTTCTTCTCTCCTCCATCACTCTCCTCTTCTCTCTTCTCGTCTCTCTTCTTCTCCTCTTCGTCGTCTCCTCTTCCAATGGACGCCATTCTGGTCGTCTTACTAGTCCAATAATAAATCCAGTAAGCCAAAAAATATCCGTAGAAATCTTTAGAAATGCTTCTTCTCTCCGCCGTCGACAGTTAAGAACTGAATGTCAGTTGGCCGTGCGCAGGTGACGTGATGTCATGGCCGTGAGACACTCAGGTAGCTCCTGCCTGGCAGTGTTCCATTGTCCTGCACTGACACATACACTGTGTGGTTGGCATCATGGGGGACAGTCCAGTATCCTGAGGATTGGGAGAGACCTTTATGGCGACTTCTAGTGCTGCATTATTAGTAGATGGGGAAGAATTGAGCGCTATATGATGGCCGGCCGTGCCCATAGTCCATTATTATAGAAAGTGTTACTACTAATATGTATGGAAAGAATAGATGTGTAATACATGTTCCTGGGTGTCTATAAAAAACATAATCATTCGAAAGGGCTCTAACAATGGTTATTGGGGCACTCTACTCTTCTTTATGGGGGCACTGTAATCTTTATGGGGACACTCTTATCTTCTTTATGGGGGCACTGTAATCTTTATAAGGACACTAATCTTTATGGGGGCACTCTCATCTTCTTTGGGGGCACTCTAATCTTTATGGGGCACTCTAATCTTCTTTAGGGGGCACTCTGGCACTAAGGGTACGTGAAAATTCTGCCCCCTCTTACAATGAGCTTTACTCTAGATTTAGTGTATCCGGGATAGAGAGGGGTTAACCCTTTCGTTGTAATAGCACCCCTGGTGGTTACACCTACAGACCTGAGTTCTATGTATTGTATACAGACCATTGATGCTATATATACATATAGGGTTCCTCCCCCTATAGGTACAATGCTTTCCTATATCTGCAGTGTATCCTGATCTGTGTTTCTCATTCTGCTCCATGTCAGTTTATTTTGCAGGCGTCACCGAGGATTTCACCCTTTACATAGGGTGAAATCTGCACCTCCCCCACCGCTATTTGTTATGAATACCACCAGAAACGTCTCACTGTTTGGTATGATTTTTGCTACTGTGGAATTGAGTAAATATTCTAGTGCTTTGGCCAACTGTGGGTGTAGTAAGATGGCTGCTCTTCTCTTGAGCCAAAGCCAGGAGTGGATTGACAGAAGAGAAACGTCTAACACAGAGGTGCTCACACTTTGTCATCATGTGAGCTACTTCTTAACATGACCAAGCCCTAAGATCGACTACCCACTTCTTGTGGGCGGGACTGAGGCGGGCCTGTGGGCAGGGCCGGGGCTGGCCTGCGGGTGGGGCGGGGCTGGGCATGTGGGCGTGGCCGGGCGGATTGTGAGAGGTGGCCGCCCAGGCATCCCCGCTGTCTGCTTCTTCACAGCGCAGACAGAGTTATCTCTGGGCACTGGCAGACTGGGTCTGCGGCAGCCCCGCCTGCCACTGTCCGTAGATGACTCTCAGCCTGCGCTGTGAACAAGCACTTGCAGGCCGCTCTTAGGGATGGAGGGGGCCGGGGTGCTGCGCTGTGAAGAAGCAGACAGCTGGGATACCTGGCTACATCCCGCGATTGACCCATACGTCCATCGCGATCGACCGGTAGATTGCGATTGACGTATTGGGCACCCCTGGTCTAACAGCTTCCTATTTTTTTCCTGCAATGTTTTAGGATTATGCAGTGGGTTTGGAGCTTTGTATCAGAAAAAAACACATGTAAATTTATCATGTCGTGTACATCAGTAATCAAGCTTACAAGGCATAAAAAAGTTGCACTTTTTCTGTTTGTGCGCCACCTTTGCCACTGTACTGTAAGGGGGTGCGGTGTGTGGTCCCACGGGCCCTACCACATTTAGGGTCTATTTATGTTGTAGATGATCCCTGAAATCTACACAGCTACGATGCCAACCTTCATAAATTCACCCCACGGCCCCAACCTATTAAAGGATAAACTGAGAAATTAATAGGCACAAGATTTGGGCCTAAAAGCGCCACGATGATAAAGGTGGAAATCGCTTAAAGGAGTTTCCCCATCTTGGAAGGATATTCCCTATCCTGTGGACAGGGGATAACTTGCAGATCGTTGTGAGGCCTCCACTTATCAGGAGAATGGGAATTTTTGTCTCTTGTTTTGAATGGCATTGTGGCCGGGGGCAGTGTGGACCGTTCCATTAATTTCAATGGAAGCAGGGTCAGACTGGCCCGCCGGGGAATCCCCCTGTAGGCCCCGAGCCTTCACTATCAGACCTCATTTTCCCAAATGCAGATGCATTAACCAGGGGCCCGATCGGGATGGCAGGGGCCAGTTCGGGCCCCTGGCCAATGCATTTGCATTGAGAAAACGAGGACTGATAGTGGCAGGGGCTGGATCAGTAACCTCGGGGCCCCAGGCTGCCGGCAGCACTGTAATGATTAAAGATGCTTGGCTGCCGGCAGTTTCCCAGGGCCCCGACACTTACACAGGGGCCTCCTGCCAGTGGTATACTTTCCCTATTAATACAGGGAAAGTATACATCGGGACTGAGGACCCCCTGTGCAGCAGCTGCAGCTTCCCCTATGCTATCATCTCTCTGTGCAGCCCGGAATTCCCCCCCTCCCCCTCCCAGCAGTGAGTCATCGCTTAACCCTTACATCGTACATTGTGGGGACAGGAGCAGTCTATGGCCATGCTGCACTTCCTTCTTCACAAATGTGAGTATATTCTTTTTTTTTCTTTTTTTTGGTAAATGTAATAATTAATGGATGTGGCTATTTATAGTTACTAGAGATGAGTGAACACCGTTCGGTCGAATACATATTCGATCAAATATCAGGCCGTTCGAGGTATTCGATTACAATCGAATACAAGGCCGCCAACGCAGTAAAAATTTGTATTCCCTCCCACCTTCCCTGGTGCGTTTTTTGCACCAATAACTGCGCAGGGGAGGTGGGACAGGAACTGCAACAATGCAGGCAGTACATTGGCTGCCGAAATCAGGTGACCTCCAATTTAGACGAATGGTGGATTTAACATTTGATTAATTTGGGACTGTGAACTATGTGAGTGTGAGACAGGGACAGATCTACAGGCAGGGTTAGCTAGGGATTACCTTTATTTAGGGGGGAATGTTACTCACCCAGCTTTTTGGGGCTCTATCTTGTTGGGATCCATGTCAGCTTGCGATATGCGCGAGCTGACTTTTTCCGATAGGAATGCATTGACCAGCGTTGATTGGCCAGTGTAGGAGGAGTAGCTGGAGGGATGGTTGGCAGTAGCGCAGAGCTGTGTGTGTGACAGGAGGAGTAGCTGAAGGGATGGTTGGCAGTAGCGCAGGGCTTTGTGTGTGACAGGAGGAGTAGCTGGAGGGATGGTTGGCAGTAGCGCAGAGCTGTGCGTGTGACAGGAGGAGTAGCTGGAGGGATGGTTGGCAGTAGAGCAGAGCTGTGTGTGTGACAGGAGGAGTAGCTGGAGGGATGGTTGGCAGTAGAGCAGAGCTGTGTGTGTGACAGGAGGAGTAGCTGGAGGGATGGTTGGCAGTAGCGCAGAGCTGTGTGTGTGACAGGAGAAGTAGCTGGAGGGATGGTTGGCAGTAGCGCAGAGCTGTGTGTGTGACAGGAGGAGTAGCTGGAGGGATGTTTGGCGGTAGAGCAGAGCTGTGTGTGTGACAGGAGGAGTAGCTGGAGGGATGGTTGGCGTAGCGCAGAGCTGTGTGTGTGACAGGAGGAGTAGCTGGAGGGATGGTTGGCAGTAGAGCAGAGCTGTGTGTGTGACAGGAGGAGTAGCTGGAGGGATGGTTGGCAGTAGCGCAGAGCTGTGTGTGTGACAGGAGGAGTAGCTGGAGGGATGGTTGGCAGTAGAGCAGAGCTGTGTGTGTGACAGGAGGAGTAGCTGGAGGGATGGTTGGCAGTAGCGCAGAGCTGTGTGTGTGACAGGAGGAGTAGCTGGAGGGATGGTTGGCAGTAGAGCAGAGCTGTGTGTGTGACAGGAGGAGTATGCTCTCCGCCGCGAAACCGTTTTTTAAAATCCGGACACAGAGTACTGCATATTCGACTCTGTGTCTGGATTATAAAACCCGGTTTCACGGCGGAGAGCATAAAACGCTCACCGCTGCTCACGGCCGGACAGCTTTCTCACCCATTCAAATGAATGGGTGAGAAAGACTCCTGCAGGTTTCCGTCTCCTGCTCTGTTTTATGCAGGAAACGGAAACCTGCATAACGGAGAGGACAACGCAGATGTGAACGAGCCCTTACTTATTTTCTGAGTCATTTTGTCTGTACCGCGTACACAATCAGTCTGAGGCGTAGTTCACATCTGAGCTCGGGTTTCCGTTCATTGGGTCTGCTTGGGGAACCCCTGAATGGAAACCTAATCAGCATAAAAAAGTGGTTACCTTAGGAAACCCGCAGACCCCATAGACTATAATGGGGTCTGCATGGTTTCCTTTCGGTTTCTGTCATAAAAGGGCGAAAAATGTGGAGAGAAAACCACGTTTCTTATACAGAGAGAGGAACAGAATGCCCGTACAGAGACCGGGCGCAGATGTGAACCGAGCCACAGTTTACAATGGGATCAATGAGGAGGGAAGGAGATAAGAAGAGTAGCAGTAAGACAGAGAGTCATTCCTATCAGGAAAATGGTGGAAGTAATTCCTGATAACTCAACTGTGCTGTGAAAAGAAGTGTCTCTCTATATAGCAGGTGTCTCTCTGTTTAAGGAGCTCTCCTTTTCCTCCCACTCCACCCTCCAGAGAGTTCTATTTTACAGATTTGATCAGTGACAGAAACAGGTATATAAGTGAATGAACAGGCACTTTTCTTATAAAGTAAGTTTATAATTATCACCTGAATTATTGATTTGTAAAAAATAAATAAAAGTTTAGTTAATGTGGAGTCATTCTGCCCAGGTACAGGAGGTCTCCATTAGGATCACATAGTCACTTGAGTGTTGCACAGTATAGTCGCAGAAGAAAGCTTGAGAGTATATACCAACATTGAGCAGTTAAGAAATGTATTAATTCTAATGCTTTCCCCAGTAGTAAAACTTTTCCTACTTGCAATAAATATATGAAATTTTAAGGGAATGTGATGCCAGTAAATGACCCTTTTTTAAAAAAAAAAAAATTAAACATACTTTTAAAGATTTTTTGGAGAGTTTTTTTTTTCATTCTGTGTAATCCATAGTTTACAAAATTCCTAAATCATTAAGTTCTGACTCTTCCCACTAAGCCAAAAATATCTCAACACCTTCTGTTTTTTGTTGGAGATTTCTTTACAACGCTCATCTCACTAACACAGTGATAAATCACAACTCTCACGTATTTATAGATAAGACATAGAATTCGCCAGTCAGTGTAGGTGATTTCACAGAGCATGCCTAGAAAACTCGCCAATACAGGTCAATGGGCTCTGCTCCAGACCATTGTGTCTATGGCCCATGGTCTATCTCCAGGAGACAGAAAGTCACAAAATATTTCAGTGTTATTTGCAATGAAATTGCAGGAATTTTAGGATTTTTTTTAAATACAGATAATTGCAGAAAATTAAAAAACAACATTGCCAAAAATTCTTTATTTTCAAGAATTTCTATATGGACAGGCTTGGGAGCTTAGATGATGTGGACATTTCATCTATGATATCTAAGAGTATATTCACATGGTGGAAATGGAAGAGGGATTTCTCTTTCATTACTGCCTCTCCAGCTTTCACCCACTGATTAAGCAAAGGTGAATCAGATAATTAGCGGAGTGGTTCGTTAAGTGGGATTTGTGGATGAATCAGTCACAGAATCTGGGGCAAGTTTGAGCAGGATGCTTATTTATATCCAACTTCTTCTATAATCTCTGCCAGCTATTGAATACTATAACAGAATCTGCCTCAAAATCAGCACCAAATTCTATGGCGTGAATGGGCCCTAAGTGGTTGCACAGCCAAATTCAGCACTATGGTTGATTGAGGCCATTAATGCCTTGTGTCAGATGTAAAGCACAAATGGCACTCACTGTGTATGGAACGGGCTGTTCCTTAGCTTGCTTCATACTGCCCTATTCAACCTGCATATTCTTATTTCTGCTACATGCTACGTTTAGACTGATGAAACATTGATGTAGAGAAGGAAGAAATAAATCAGGAAAGAATCATGCCTTATGGATTTTTACAATCAGATCTGAGCCTTGCCCTGTAATTTACAGATAATCCTGTTTGGGTTGTCAATACTCTCATTAGGTTTGCTCTACAATAGGGTCACACATGCACATTGATCATTGGTTTTAATAAATTCATGATAAAGACAACTATGGTCTCACTTGCAGTGTGATTTTTAGAAAATCTTCACAATGCCATTGAAAAGTACACTTATTTTTGGGTATGATTTTAATGTATTAAATTGGATTTTTAAATCAAAAGAGATAAAAAAAATCAAAGCATAAAGATAGAATGGATAAACAGTACATAGTAAAAAAAAAAAAAAAAAAAAAAAAAAAAAAAGATGTGCATATACAAGATAAATAGCCTATGGTAAGGATATGCCATCACTTGGGAGTCTGCCCATGGAAACCCCACAATGAAGGGTTTGCTTACATAGAGCTTATATATGTATTTCTCATGGATCAGTATCTTTCCCTCTTGTGAGTCATAAACTATTTTTCCCTCTGTCAAACACAAGGGCCAATTACAAGCAAATCCAATTATACTAGCATTATGTGTCTGGCGTGTGGGAGGAAGCCCACATAAACCTGAGGAAAATATATACACAATTCCATTGTGATGAAATATGTATATATTATGCCGCACAAATAGTGTATCGAGTTATGTTTTAAGTGCTGTGTACATAGTTGTAGGTTTTTTTTCTCTTCAATGTGTCACAGGTATATGCTAAGCTTGAGAGTTTCCTGTGTACAGTAATTATAATGTGCAATCCATGGATCATGTTATAGAGAAGGACGAGGTCCCGGGTACTAATCCAATTGTGGTCACTCTAATTAGCAGTCAGATGTGCTGATTGTAGCCGACATTGTGACGTCAGACATCTAAGAGCTTGCTGATCAAAAGCCTTACATTTCCAACAAAGGATAGCCTTTAGAAAGGCTATTCTTCTCCTAACTTTCCTTTTATCCACGTGCAAAGTTCCTGAGAATTTTCTTTTTTTATTCCTTATGCAAATGAGTATTCAGAAAGCACAGGGGGCACAAGGGGCATCCCCTGTGCTCATCAAAGTCACTCCAGTGATGCCTCTGTCTTCTTCTGTCAATGCCTCTCTGCCACATCATCAGACGCGTTATCAGCCAGCAGAGGCAACTGCGCTTGTCCATTCGGCCATTTTCCTGTGGTCTCTTACACAAGCATCCGTTCGGCCATTTTCCTGCACCCCCTGTGCTTTCTAAAAACTCATTCGCATAAGGAATAAAAAAGAGAATTCTCAGGAACAGCGGAGCGGATCAGAAAAAGAAAGGAATAATAGCCTTTCTAAAGACTATTCCGACGTGGTCTTTGTAGAAAAAGGGATTCTAGTGATAGACTTCCTTTAAGTGGTGAGTGCTCTGTGTGTAGATATGTGATACCCCACAAAACTGGTATACAGTGAGCAGATATATCTGGTATGAGACCTTGATCCCTGACACCTATACTGACAGATGTTCATTTTGGTCAATTCAGACCCAGGACCCCATAGCTGCCAGGCAACAGTGCCAACAACTGAGCTGAATTGCTAATTTGTTCCTTATTGAAATAGAGCACAGGCCTAATATGATGCTACTTGGCTCCAATACAAAATCTGTACTAAGTCCCCCCAGCTATAGGGTATTGTTTATAGCACTGGTCTGTTCATATTGGAAAGATACACCTATAGCTCCTGGACCAGGGTGTGACTGCACGCTCTGTAATCCTCAAGCTACGCCCCTGGAGCAGAGGTAAGACCAGCCATGGCAGGTAAGCATTAACCAAGTATATTGATTTATATAGAGCTTTGAGGAGATGTACATTCAATTGACTGATTCCAATCTCTGTGTTGCATGAACTGTATAAATATTTATGTACTTTGTTATATCATGCACATTATTTCCTAATTTATGGTCTATATTGTCCCATGTAACAAATGTAGATGCTTGTTAAAAATACTTAACAAAGCAGCCTAGGTCACGTACTGCTACTTACTTGAACCCTGCCTGATGGGACTTTTGTTTTCTTGAAGTGGATATAAGCCAACATTTTTTGCTAATGTGTTTTTACAGCTGTTTGTACATCGTCACAGTGGATGTGGTTGTTTTTTTTACATTCTTTTCACTTAGTGTTTTTCCCATTTAAATCAGCACACAGAGCCACACAAATACCAGGGCATATGCCCAAGAAAGTATACAATTATTTGCTGCATGGTGCATTTTATTAAAGAGTTTTTGCTGCAATGTAATGGTGAAAGCCTCATGTGGCCGCATCAGGTTCTGGTGCAAATGTTTGGAAAAGATTTTGCTTACACGTGCTTTATATTTCCTATTTCAGCTTCCCTTCCCTTTGTACAAATGTTTTTAAGTAAGAGGCCTAATGGCCATGTTATATATATCCTACTAATCCTATCTTATCCTACTGATATTATAAATTTGAAAGTTTGGATGTTTGTGTGTTTGGATGTTTGTTAGTCAATCACGCAAAAACGGCTAAACGGATTTCGATGAAATTTGGCACATAGATAGTTTGTAACCTGGATTAACACATAGGCTACTTTTTATCCTGGTAACACTGGGTTCACACCAGTGTTCGGTCTCCATACTCAGGTTTCCATCTTCTGCCGGCACAGCTGTGAAGTCGGGACATGCCGACCGGGACCATTTTGTTAGGTCCCGGCCGCGCCGCGGGGCCCCGCTAAGCGCGGGGCCCCGGGCGGTTGCCCGGCTCGCCCGGCCCTGGATCCGCCCCTGCCCCTGTGTGCTGGTAGGACAGACGGAATTTTTAATTAGCCAAATAAATTACACATGGCTGGCCCCTATAAAAGGGCACCGAGACCCTCCCCCCGTGTGTTAGTACAAGAGTATAATCTACAGACAATTTTATATACAAATATACATATTTGTTAAAAAGTTATTTGTTTTTTTTGGTTTTTTTTCACAATAGTCATTGCAAAAATAGGGCGGGAAGCCTTGTGCCGCTGTTGGGACTAAGGGAAAACAGATTATCTACATAATCATCCATTCCCCCTACGCCAAACAGCAGCACAAGATGGGGTATTCCTGCCCCTGTGTGCTGTTAGGACAGGTGTTACTTTTAATTAGCTAACAGTTTTTCCCCCTATAAGAGGCCAGAGCGACCTCCTCCCCCTGTGTTTTTTTCTGTCCTGTGCGACTAGACAGGTGGAGGAGGCTGTGGCCTCCTCTATGGTTAAGGTGTCTTAGATCCTTTTTTCTCTTTCCCTTCTTTCTGAGTGAAAGATCTAGGTTTATACTGCAGTCTTTTGTCTTACCTGCCTTGTGCAGGTTACTGACTTTTTCAGCTGCAGTTCATTTATTGCCCTGCAGTAAGGTAAGCCGTGTCCTCTTTCAGCTTTCCCTCTGTGTTCACTGCAGAGACTAAAAGCACTAATTTCTATTGCTATGGGCACTCTGTCAACTTCATAATATGGAAGTTAATTCACCGCCATGATGGTAAGATCCAACCAAATTTTTTTATTTCTTGCGGTTTTTCAATGTGCATTTAATTCCTAAGCGGGGACTATATGCTGTGAACCTAAAAGAAGGGTTCAGATACCTATGTACTGTCATTACTTATTAGGTGCATATTTGCTTATTGCTCACATGATGGTGGATGCTCTAAGGCAATTTGTTGTAAGGTTATGCATGTCTGCACTGCTGTCAGTACGGGGTCCTCCAGCTAGGAGCCCTTCATTTATTGTTGTCATCTCCTGGGTGAAGGAGTACATGAGATTTCTGGTAAGGTTCCCTCTCCCAGTTTTCATAAGAGGTCTTAGAAATAGAAGCCCTAGTGGCTCAATCTGTAGGGTTACAGACTTGTATGCCTGAATCCACAGTATCCTGGGTTCAATCCCAGTTGCATTCGTGATATGAAAAAAAAAAAAAAGTTAATAAGGTACTTGTGGTTCTCATGGTCCATTCACATGGAGAAAGTTTCTAAACTTCATGCTGGACTCGGTCTGCTTGAAAATCTCCCTCCTCTAGGTGGGAAAAGATCATATCAGCAGTGCATTATCTATAGGTGATACAGCAGGTTTCCATCCTAACTGCCAAAGGTTACTGGATCTTATGTCAGAGTCTGCAGTTGCAGTCCCTTGGGCCATATAGCGCATGCGGCCTGCAGAAGGTAAGTCTGAGGCCTGGAATCACAACCCGTGGGGCCTGGAGGGGCTTCATTTTAAGGGCTGGATGTCCATGTCCAGATAGTCTGGACCCTGTTGACCACAGAGACAGCCCTCTCCGGTAGAGAGCGCATCTACAGGAGATTCCCATACGGCAATGAGGAATTGGATGGAGGAGGCTGTGTCATCCAGCTGACAAAAAACTCAGAAGTCTGGGTTAAGCCAATTTAGTTATTCCTCAAAATTTGTCTTTCATCCAGGTGGTGTTCCATCTTAAGGACGGGATGTCCATGGTCCAGCTAGCGCTGGACCCTGTTGACTATAAACGCCTCTCTCTCACTAGTGGGGCGAATCTAGAGAAAAGTTCCATAGGAATAAAGTGGAATTGGATGAAGAGTTCATGGTCCAGTTTACCTGGACCCTGTTGCCCACTGATGCATCCCTCTCTGGTGGAGAGTGTCCACGGTCCAGCTAAGGCTGGAACCTGTTGACTACCTATGTCTCCCTCTCTGGTGGAGAGCACATCCAGATAAGCATTCCATAGGAGGAACATGAAATTGAATGTAGAGTCCACGGTCCAATTTATCTGGACCCTGTTGACCACTGATGCATCCCTCTCTGGTGGAGAGTGTCCACGGTCCAGCTAAGGCCGGAACCTGTTGACTACCTATGTCTCCCTCTCTGGTGGAGAGCACATCCAGATAAGCGTTCCATAGGAGGAACATGAAATTGAATGTAGAGTCCACGGTCCAATTTATCTGGACCCTGTTGACCACTGATGCATCCCTCTCTGGTGGAGAGTGTCCACGATCCAGCTAAGGCCGGAACCTGTTGACTACCTATGCCTCCCTCTCTGGTGGAGAGCACATCTAGAGAAGCATTCCATAGGAGGAACATGAAATTAAATGTAGAGTCCATGGTCCAGTTTACCTGGACCCTGTTGACCACTGATGCATCCCTCTCTGGTGGAGAGTGGCCATGGTCCAGCTAACGCCAGACCCTGTTGACTACCTATGCCTCCCTCTCTGAGGAGAGCACATCTAGATCGGCTGGGTAGGCTATTTAGTCTCATCATATGTCCGCCTGGTCACGGCTTATCCAAGATCCATCGGTCCTTCAACTTGTTCAAGCCAGACAAATACGTAAGAACCCTCCCTCTTCAGGGCATCAAGCAACTTTATCTAGACAGATCCGTTCAGGAGTACGTGGACAAAGCCGCATTGGAACCTTTTCCCTTTGCAGAACGAGGTCAAGGCGTCTACTCTCCGGTATTTTTAGTACCAAAGTCATCAGGCGGATGGCGTATGATCATCGATTTCAGATACCTGATTCGATTTATTCACAGGGTACGGTTCTGCATGGAGACCATCAAATTGATCCTTCCCTTCCTGCAATCCAGAGATCACTGTCACCCTAGACTTAGGGGATGCATACCTCCATATAACCATCTACCCTCTTCACATGAGGTTTCTAAGAATTGCGGTATATTTAAACGGAGGATTGCTTCACTTCCAGTTTACAGCTCTCCCATTCGGCAAATCCTTGGCCCCCCCACACCTTCACAAAGGTAGTGGCCCCGGTCGTAGCCACCCTGCGCCTCCAAGGGATCTTATTGTCCCATAACTAGACGAATGGCTCCTAAAAGCCCGGTCAAAGGAGGTGCTTGCCACACAGTTGGAATCCACTGTGGCTTTCCTAAATGAGCTGGGCTGGCTAATAAACTGGCAGAAGTCGGTAGTGGTTCCATCTACCCCGATTCAATTTCTGGGGTTTATCTTTGATTCTCTCAGCATGATGATCTCCCTGCCTCCTCCTTGGAAGGAGAAGATTGGTCAAGCGGCTCATCACCTATCAACAACCCGGAAGGTTACTATCAGGACTGCCATGAAGGTCCTAGGTCTCATGTCCGCAGCCATCAAGGCAGTTCTGTGGGCCCTATGGCACATGCGCCCCTTACAGTGCGAGATCCTGAGAGTCGGGAACCACAGTCCTTCGGGGCTACAGAAGCCTATCCAGTTATCCATCAGAACCCGTCGATCACTGGCTTGGTGGTCTCAGCTCAGAGACGGGAAATCCACGGTCCAGACATCCTGGACCCTGTTGACCACAGATGCCTCCCTCACAAGATGGAGAGTGCTTCTGGGGGAGACCTCGGTACGTGGGACCTGGAACCAGCTTAGAGAAGGCTCATTTGTCCAACTGGCGAGAGCTCACTGCGGTGCACCGTGTGCTTCTAATGTTTGCACCCCACCTGCAAGGGAAAGCTGTGAGAGTGAGAACAGACAACTTAACAGCAGTCCGATATATCAGCAAACAAGGGGGGAACCAGATCCCCCTCGCTTCTGCAGGTGACAAATCTAATATTCACAACTATCAGCGGTTCATATTCGAGGTGGGCTGAACATCCTTGCGGATCAGCTAAGCAGAGGCCTGGTGACGACAGGCGAATGGTCCCTAAATCCGGACATCTTTCATCATCTCACTGAGATGTGGGGTCTCCCCGAGGTGGACCTGATGGCCACCCAGTACAATGCCAAAGTGACGAGGTTTTGCTCCCTCTACCGGGAAGACAATGCTTTGGCGGTAGATGCCCTGTCAATACCTTGGAGGTTCAAACCGGCATACGTTTTTCCTCCTATTCTGATGATTCCGAAGGTATTGGCGAAACTCAGGCAGGACCAGACTTCGGCAATAGTGATCATGCCGTTCTGGCCAAAAAAAAAAAAAAGGGCATGGTTTGCCCACCTCATCCTAATGAGTCAAGGGACCTACTGGAGGCTTCCACAAGTCCAAAACCTGGTAATTCTGAACCGACAGCTCTGCCAGGACCTGGACAGGTTCAACCTCATGGCCTGGAGGTTGACCGCATCGTATACGGAGATAGACGATTATCCCAGGCCGTTCTAAGAACGTTGGCCCATTCAAGAGCGGATTCAACTAACAGGAGTTACCAAAGGATCTCGGATAGGCAGCTTAATAACTCTGCTATCGAATCGGTCTTGGAGTTCCTACAGAGTGATCTGGATAAGGGGCTAACTCCAGCTACCCTGAGGGTTCATGTTTCAGCACTTTCCGCTCTTCTAGGGACCTGGTTATAACAAGATCCTCTATTAAAGTAATTCCTTAAAGGGGCCTCTAGGCTCCGCCCTCAGATGCAGCCCCCTGTCCCGCAATGGGACTTGGCTGCCGTTCTTCAGGGGCTTTGTTCTCCCCCCTTTGAACACTTAACAGAAGTGGACTGGAGATATCTCTCCTACAAGGTAACCTTCTTGTTGGCAATTACCTCTGCCAAAAGGGTTGGAGAATTACAAGCTTTGGCTGCCTCGGAGCCATTCATTACCTTTTTCCCTGATAGGGTTCAACTTGGGTTCATCCAGGGATTTTGTCCTAAGGTCGCATATATTTGCGCATATATTTGGATTGTACAGCTTCCTTTCGAAGAACCTGCTCATCAATACCTACGGCCATAACAAAGGTGTTAAAGCCTCTAAAGCCACCCTGTCAAGATGGATCAGGGAGGCCATCGCTTGCTCTCTTCGCGCTCAAGACCTACCAGTACCGGTCAGAGAGACGCTCGCTCTCCTTAGAGCAGATATGTTCTGCTGCTTCCTGGAGTTTTCATCTGATGTTCACCAGACACTGCAGATTGGACTGGCGCAGCTCAGAGGCCACAGCCTTCGGACATTCTGTCTTGGCATCTGCTTGCCAAGATCTCCCACCCTAGTTGGGATTTTACTTGCTAGATCCCCATCTTGTGCTGCTGTTTGGCGTAGGGGGAATGGAAGATTATAAAGATAATCTGTTTTCCCTTAGCCCAAACAGCAGCACAAGGCTCCCTCCCATTGTTTATGGTAATGTTTGTATTGTTATATTGCCTTTTATACTTTTTGACTAACACAGGGGGGAGGAGGTCGCTCTGGCCTCTTATAGGGGGAAAAACTGTTAGCTAATTAAAAGTTCCACCTGTCCTAACAGCACACAGGGGCAGGAATACCCCATTTTGTGCTGCTGTTTGGGCTAAGGGAAAACAGATTATCTTTATAATCTTCCATTCCCTGTCGTCCCACCAGCGGCACAATATGGGGAGATATCAAGTAATTCCCTAAGGCGGGTTTTGTCGCTCAACCGAGCTTAGTACCGCACGCCCAAAGGTGGAGGCTTCTGCAGAACGGCTACATAATCTGTAGTGTTTGGTGAAAGTGGAGTCTGAGGACCGTGCAGCAGCGGCGCAGATTTGCATCAAAGGCTGTAGGTATAACTCATGTTACATATATAGATTATCTTTTTTCCCCCTGACGAAGCCACGGTAGTGGCGAAACGCGCGTCGGGGCGCGTTCATGTACATGGAGGTCTACTTATAGGTAAATGTAACCCTGCACGACCTTAATTCTATTTATGTGTATATACTCTATGTAAACCATGTTTAAACTAACAAAGTGCTGTTCAGACGCACAGATATACCATGACCTCTGATATATATATATGTAACATGAGTTATACCTACAGCCTTTGATGCAGTATTACAACTTAACCTCCATGTATTATATGGTTTGTACTATCCCCTGTACATTTATTATTGTGTATTTTTAATGTGTTAAATTTAATAAAGTACAACATTTTTTCACAATTTTTGAGATGTTTATGGCAGTTCGCCTGATTCAGGCACAGTAGAAATATTCATATAGTTCTGCCCCTTTTTGCCCTAGTTTTTTGTGTATATTGTATATTATACAGTACTTTTTGTTAGTTGATTCCGCCCAGGCACATGTAAGGGTCTTCAGGACGGCTCTTCAGAGTCCGCTATTCCTTAATAGGGACTGGTCATCCTCCAAGCTGTCAGGTTGAATCTCCTCAGATCCTGGCAGGCCAGCTCTCCTTGAGTTACCAGGTCTGGGAGAGGGGGAAGCCTCCAGTAAACGCCTTGACTCATCCTCATGAGCTGGGCAAACCAAGTCCTTTTCGGCCAGAACGGGATTATGTCGATTCCTGAGACTTGGTCCTGTCTTATCTTCATCAATACCCTGGGTATTATGGGAACTGGAGGGAAAATGTATACCAGCCTCAACCTCCATGGGATGGACAGGGCATCCACTGCCAAGGGATTGTCCTCCTGGTACAGAGAGCAAAAGGTTTCCACCTTGGCGTTGAGTCGGGTCGCCATAAGATCGACCTCTGGGAGACCCCATCTTTGAACGATCTGTTGAAACACGTATGGATGTAGAGACCATTCTCCGGATACGGTAATACCCCGACTCAACTGATCCCCTACTATGTTCAGGGAGCCCTTGATGTGAACAGCAGATAGATGGGACAGGTTTTTCTCTGCCCAAGTGAAGATTAAGTTTGTGGTTCTCAAGAGGGGTGGAGACCTGGTGCCCCCTTGCTTGTTGATATATATCACCGTGGTCATATTGTTCGACCGGACTTTGACCGCCCTCCCCTTGAGGAGAGGGGCGAAGTGACACAAGGCAAGGTACACCGCTTGAAGCTCCTTCAGATTGGAGGTTCCTTCTTCTGGTCGTTTCCAACGTCCCTGTATGGTCTTGTCGTACAAATGGGCTCCCCATCCCCACTGGGATGCATCTGTAGTAAGCAGGATCCATTCTTGTGGAACCGTGAACCTTCCGTCTTTCAGGTGTATCCACCATCTGAGGGAAAGACGGGTACTGGGAGAAAGGCAGATCTTCTTTTGCAATCCCTATGGAGACCTGTTCCAGGCGCTCAACACTTCCATCTGGAGGGGACGCAAATGCCATAAAGCCCAAGGGACTGCCCTGGCCGAGAATGACCTCAGGCCAAGAACCTTCATGGCGGTCCGGATGGTAACGCGCTGAGTTTTGAGGAGGAAACGGGCAGCAGCCTCTATCTTCAATCTCCTTGGGCTGGTGAGAGAGATCTGCATGTTCTGGGAATCCAGAATGAAACTGAGGAACTTCCTCTGGGAATCTGGCACTATTTCGGATTTCTCCCAGTTGATCAGCCATCCTAACTCTTGAAGGAAGGCTATGGTGATCTGAAGATGATGTTGAAGAACTGAAATAGACTGAGCTTTTATGAACCAGTCGTCCAAATAGCGAACCACGAATAGGCCTCTTAGTCTCAGTGCGGCAAAAACACCTAGAATCTCTAGGAAGCTCCACTAGACTGAACCAGGAAGGCAAGGAACTAACCCTTGCACTTCCTTTTTTAAACTGCTGACGAATATAGGGGGCGAGGCTTAGATTGGGCCCGCCCCTACTGTGTCTCTGCAACCGCAGAAAAAAAGGGGCTAGGACCGAGGAGGAGGAGGGAAAGGGGGGACCTGCCCCCTTCCCCCCTGCACTATTCTGAGCAGAACCGCATGCAATTTTAGCCTCCGGCCACACGAATGACCGGAAGTCAGGCCTCACCGGAAGTGTGCAGCGGAGAACTTCCTTCCCCTCAGCATAAGGAACCACATCTAGGGTTCTGGGTGCCGGCTGTAACGCATAGAGAGGGCACGGCAACTGCCGGCACAAAGAGGGACCGCCGGCTGCAGCGCATGGAACCCTCTCTCCTGCCACAGAGAGAGATGGGAGAGGACTGCACAGCAGGAAGCAGGTGAGTCATGGACCTTGCAGGAATCCTCTGAACAAGGGGAGCGGATTCCAGGGGGGAGGGAGGGGCTGTGAGACCCCGTTAACCCAGCGAGTAAGCAGGGAAAAAACTGACACGGCTAATTCTTCTTTTCTTTTCTGCTGAAGGAATACTGAAGAGGATAGGGAACTTCAGGACCCGGAAAGCCCTGGAGCTGACCCTTAAGGAGGACAGAGAGTCCTCCCCCACCTGTCCCATACAGGACAGAAAAAAACACACGGGGGGAGGGTCTTGGTGCCCTTTTATAGGGGCCAGCCATGTGTAATTTATTTGGCTAATTAAAAATTCCGCCTGTCCTACCAGCACACAGCGGCAGAAAATACCCCGTATTGTGCCACTGGTGGGCGACAGGGAAAAGGGTATGATAAGAAGCCGGGGTATCCACAGCAGCAGGTGACCAGGGCAGACCTGACCTCTTGCTCCCCCAATTTCCTTGCCGAGTGCACTTCAAGTCGTGTTTATAGCGCTATTTGTTTTTGCTCATAGGCATATCATTTAGATTTTTCTGCTGGTTGCTTTGCAAACTTTACTGATCTTCTTCCAATGTATCATCTGTATGCAGTATCAATAATATGATATGATATGATATGATATTGTCATATTAAACAAAGGATCCATACCTTTCAGTACCTGAGGTATACAAAAGATAAAAATGTGCCTGAACTACTGAAAAAAAAAAAGACAAAATAACTGATTTCTGTGTGTGAGCAGCTTTAATGTCCTCATGGGAAATCGCACTCCAGCCAAATATCTTGTTTTTCAATACAGTACTGCATGACCATAGCACTTACTAGAGAATCCACTGGTGTCACCTAGTGTTGCCTCATGGTATTGCACAACGTGTATTAAAAATGGAACAAAATATTTGGCTTCTGTTTTTCAGTGTCAGGGCTAAACACCCCTTGAGTATGCTGTCGTAGGCCAAATTCAAGCAAGAGGGTTATTCTTGAGCTCAAGGGAAACACAACACAGACGCAGCTGTCAGTGATTCAAAGTGTTTCGTTTATTTGTACAATACAGTGGGTTTTTATAGTTTTTTAGCAAACAGTACAGCCCCTTCTCTTATCTGGTCATACTAAGAGTTTCACCTTTCACCTGTATTTTCTTTAAGTTGAAACAGCTTGCACCAATATTTGTGTACCTTAACGTGTAGCTTAATGTGTAGCTTAACGTCCTTCACACATAGTTTCCACAGCATATGGTTCTATTTCATTTAACCCTTCACAATTCCCCCATTTTGGACATTATTCTCCTATCAGATGAGTACGTTCACCTACAATGTAGATGCCAGTCCTCGCTGGATTCCCCATCTGATAGTCCTATAATGTCTACCATTTATACCTATTTTTAGCATAACATCGATTGTAACACATCAAAGTTAACTTGAAAAAGCAGAAAATAAACAATAGAATCATGGCAATTTGTACAATGGTTTGTAATATCCCAGTTATCCATCCACCTACTCCCTTGAACCAATTAGCAGGATTCAAAAAGGAAAAAGTGTTGGACCACCAGCTATCTTCATTTTGCACAACCTCCTTCTCGTATTCTTCCCTTAATTTGTATATATCCTCTAATTTTTGCTTTCCTTTGATATTACCTTCTGGATCGATATAATGGCAACAGGTAGGTCCCACCACCTGACACATCCCACCCTGGGCCGCAGTAACATAATCTAGTACCAGGGTGTGTTGGTTGGTAACTATGATCAACTGGTTCTGTACTGCTAGGGTGGTATTGAGTACACCTAAGATACCCCATATTTGATCATCCAAATAGTCAGTGGCTTCTACTAGTTTATCCCAGGTTTGCATTATCATTGGATAAATAAGAACTGTACTGACTATTTTGTTCCCTGTACTCATTTGGACCAGATGGGGTCTACCACTTTTCCTAGGGGTGTTATCAGCTGCTCTCTTGTACAGAGTATGCTTAGGTATGGCTTTTGCATTTAGTTTATCAACTATAAAGGTGGCAGGAGTGAGTCTTACTATTGTACATGTACCTTTCACCCCCACCGGTAACCACTTGTATGCATTGTTGCCACATGCCCAGTACATCTGAGGAGGTAGTTCAAAGAAGGCTGAGTGTTGGGTAATAAGTTTGTGCACAAGATCCACAAAGCTAGATACATTTTTCAACATACACCAAGAAGGTTGTTTACCCAGGGTTCCACAATACCCGAAGTCTCGATTTCCACAAACAAAGTTAAGGTTCTTTTTCCTATAAAGCCTTTCTTCACTTGTCTCATTTACACATTCTATATTCCCGGGTATCTCCTTACATGTGTGATTATTCCCTTCTATGAATAGATGAGCATGTTCCCAGGAGGTGTTGTGTAATGTTCTTTCTACGACCCAAGGTGCCCAAAAATCCCCTCTCTCTTCTCCATCATCACCAAAACTTATCTGTAGTCGGGTTTGGGGAATTTCTCCTAATATAGTAGCAGTGGGTTTGTTTTGTGGAACCCATCTCTCTCCATCATATGTCATATATTGGATATTCTCATTATCCCCAGTAAGATTACCTTGCCACCATGGGTAATCTGTCCACCCCACTATTGGTATCCCCACAGTAACATTTGCCCACAATTTCCACACTGATTCTTCTGTATTGCGGGCATGATCCATACAACTAGACCAGTCGATCAGTTCTTCCATGGGGACAGGCACAGCTAAAAATGGTAAACTAGAGGAGGAAATGGGTGAGTGAGTGCATATCCAACAATCTTTGAGGGTCTTATCGAAACCTTCCACCATTACAAGATGATGCCTGACAAATTTATTGTCAACTTCTCTAGGTCCCTGAAGAGATTTCCAAGTTCCACTGATTGTGAGTCCTTTAAGAAAGCATAAAACAAATAATGCCCATCCTTTCATTCTTTCTGTGGTTCAGGAACCTTTTTACAATGGGAAGCGTGTATCCAGGTAGATTTTCCTTCCAATTTGACTGAAGTGGCAGTTGTCAGCAGTACTTGGAAAGGACCATCATATCTGGGTTCAAGAGGCTTCCTGGTATGCCTTTTCACGACCACCCAATCACCAGGCTGCAAGCTATGTGTTCCTGAAAAATCAGAAGGGTCTGGAATAGAAGAAAACACCTGTTTATGTGTTGCTTTCAGTCTTTGACACAAGTTCTGGACATAGCTGGCAGTGCTGTCATAATTGAGTTGTAAAGTCTGAGGAAAATACAACCCTAGTCTAGGCACACTTCCAAAAAGCACCTCGAATGGTGACAGACCTGTCTTTCTATTAGGAATGGTCCTCACTGAGTATAATGCTAGAGACAGGCACTCTGGCCAGGGCCTTCCTGTCTCTGCCATGGCTTTCTGGATTTTTAACTTGAGTGTGCCATTCAATCTTTCCACTTTGCCTGAACTTTGGGGATGATAGGGTGTGTGGAAAGCTTGCTCAATCCCTAATGCAGACATTATTTCCTTCATTATTTCACCTGTGAAATGTGTACCTCTGTCAGATTCGATCACCTCAGGTATCCCGAATCTACACACAAGCTCAGACATCAATTTCTTGGCAGTTACCTGTGCGGTTGCTCGGCTGACCGGATAGGCCTCTACCCAACCTGAGAACAAATCCACACAGACCAACACATATTCGTACGTTCCAGATTTAGGCAATTGTATGTAGTCTATTTGTAACCTTTGGAATGGATACAGGGGTTTTGGTGTGCATTTGGTAGGTATCTTAACTACCTGTCCTGGATTGTGTAGAGCACATATGTGACATGCTTTTACGTGATTCCCTGCAGCCCTTCCAAAACCTGGGGCAAACCATAATTTACCCACTAGTGACTCCATGGCATTTCGAGAGGCATGCACCTTACCGTGGGCCAAACCAGCCATTTGGGGGTATGCTGCTGCGGGCAGACACAATCTATCCCCCATTTTCCACATTCCTTCACATTCTCTGGCACCAGCCTTTGTCCATTTTTCGATTTCCTCGTCAGTCACCTTAGAGTATAGCCCCTTGGGGTCTGCTAGGTCAATGTCTATTTTGCTCACCTGGTTGAGATCCTTCCATGGCAGTAGTGCCGCTGCTTTTGCTGCTCGATCAGCCTTCTCATTTCCAATACTCTCAGGGTCTCTTCCCCTTGTGTGAGCTCTAACTTTCACAATTGCCAACTGCTTGGGAAGCAATATGGCCTCCATCAACTGACTTACTAAGTTTCCATTCTTAATTGGCTTGCCCTGTGCCGTCAGGAAGTTCCTAGACCTCCATATTGGACCATAATCATGTGCAATGCCAAAAGCATACCTGGAGTCAGTGTAAATGTTTGCTGTGCTATCCTTAGCTACTTTGCAGGCTTCTATAAGGGCTTTCAGTTCAGCCTCTTGTGCTGACATGTGTGGTGGAAGGGCTTCTTGTACTATGATGTCATGCATAGTGACTACAGCATACCCTGTAACAAATTTGCCTTTTTCTGTTAGGTACCTGGAACCGTCCACAAACATCTCATAATCAGGATTTTCCAATGGGGCATCAGTAACATGACTGAAGCCGACTGTCTCTTGAGCCATCAGGTCAACACAGTCATGCTGATGCAAATCATCTTCTGAGAGGGAGTTTAAAAATATCTCATCTTCATCTACTCCCCCTTTTGAATCATGAACTCCTATTGGTAAAAGAGTTGCAGGATTCAAAGTCAAACAACGCTGAAATGAGATGTTGGAGGAAGATTGTAGAGCAAATTCCATTTTGCTCTGTCTTGCCAAAGAAAGATGACGTCTGTCTACCTGTGTGAGGATTGCATGGATGTCATGTGGTGTGTATACCACTAGGGGGTGGTCTAGGACAATATCTGAGCTTTTTTCAAGCAGGGCCTGTACTGAGAGTACAACCCTTACACAAGAGGGCGTACCCCTTGCGACAGCATCCAAACGTGCACTATAATATGCCACGGGACGCTTTCTATCTCCATGTTGTTGTGTGAGAACTGCAGTAGCATGTCCCATCATCTCAGTGACGTAGATTTGAAAAGGCTTCTGATAGTCAGGCAGGCCTAGGGCAGGAGCACTGACTATCTGGAGCTTAAGTTGGTAAAATGCGTCCAAAGCCTCTGGTGTCAGACTGAACGGTTTAGAGGAAAGACAGTCGTACAAGGGCTGCATGGTCAGAGATGCAGATCTGATCCATGGCCTACAGTATGACACCAGACCCAAAAAGGTACGTAACTGAGCATGGGAGGTTGGCACCTGCATTTCTCTTACCACTTTGGTCCGTTCATCTGAAAGATGTTTGGTACCTTGGCTCAGACAATGTCCTAAGAACACCACCTTTTGCTTACAAAATTGCAGCTTGTCTTTACTGGCCTTACAACCATTCTGGCAGAGGAAACACAGCAGGCTTATGGTTGCGGCTTCACATGTCTGTTTATCTGGGGCACAAAGAAGAAGATCGTCAACATATTGTAATAAGACAACATCATCAGAGGGAGGGTCCCAGGCATTCATGATCAGTGTGAGACACCTTGTGAACTGATTTGGACTATTTTGCGCTCCCTGTGGCAGGACTGTCCAGGTGTATTGCTTACCTCTGAAGGTAAAGGCAAACAAGTATTGGCAATCGGGGTGTAGGGGCACACTGAAATAAGCATTGCAGAGATCCACAACGGTATAATACGTGGTCCCCGTGGGAACTGCAGACAGTAAAGTATGAGGATTGGGCACTACCGGGGTCTCTAGCAAGGTCACTTTATTCAACTCTCTTAGATCATGTACCATGCGGTAAGTATCTGGTTCACCCTTTTTGCCCTTCTTTTTAACAGGGAACAGTGGTGTGTTGGCCACTGATGTACATTCTTTTAAAGCCTTAGCTTTTAGCAATTCTATTATAGTTGTGGCTATAGCATCTTCTTGGGCGTGTGTCAGTGGATACTGTTTGATTCTAGGTGGCTGGGCTCCTGGTTTTAAGTTCACCATAACAGGAGGAACATCTAATTTACCCAAATCCGTTTTACTTGTTGCCCACAAACTTTCCGGGACCTGAGACAATAATGCACTTTCTTCCTCAGTGAGGGTGAATACTGAATGTGGAGTATTCACTGCTGCAGATACTAAACAAAGTATCTCGTGATCGGTATGTGTGGTTTGTACATAAGCTTCACCAGAGGGGTGCAGCATGATGTTACAACCCAGCACTCCCATCACATCAGTACCTAAAATATTGTCTGAGGTTTCGGAAACAAGGAATCTAGTCAAAATCCTGCTCCCCTGAAAGGACGTTTCTATGGGCTTTGTCTGGTAAAACGGGGCAGGGGGACCTGATACTCCCTGAACCATCTGGCTCTCACCAGACAAGGGTAAATCTAAATGAGTGACAACGTCTTTGCTGACACAAGATTTAGTTGCCCCAGTGTCTATGAGGAACGGCACCTCCTTTCCATTAATCAATACAGGTTGGAAAATTTGTATACCTCTCTCTGCTGAAGATAAGAGGGACACTGGGGCTGGAGGGCCTGACCTTCATTGTGAGTTGTCCTGACTCTGACTAGGGGCAGGTTTTCTACAATTGTCTCTTTGTTTTGGGCGTGAACATTTCCTGGCCAGATGTCCCTGTTCTCCACAATTAAAACACTTTCGAGTTTCCCTCTGTCCTTGTTGTCTAGGGCGGGTGCCCTGTCGGCCTTGATTACTTGGGTTACCCAGGTTTAAGGTGCCCTGATTGGTGTAATTTTTCACTGGGGCGACTGCCTTTTTCTCTCTCTCATCTACAGCAAACCCAACAGCCTTGGCATACAAGTCATCTGGGTTTGTGCGTCTCCAATCTGGGGTGCAACCTCTGATCTTTTCGGCCATATTTGGTCCGATTCCTTGCATGAATGCTTCAGCAATCATGGTGTTTTTCAAAGCATCAGGGGCCTGATCCCACCCAGAGTCTATTACCTTGGTGAGTAGTCTGCCATAATAAGCTTCAACAGACTCTCCTTTCTCCCTTTTACAAGTAGTCAAAGCGGTGCGTCTGGTTTCTGCTTGTTTGTCACACCACAATTGTAATCTATCTAAGAACTCGTCCCCACTCCTAGTGGTTTCTGTACTGTGAGGCTGATGTCCACCAAACTGGGCAGTAAGATTAATGGTTGTCATCAATCCCTCAGTACATTTGACCTGTAAAAGGGCCATAAGATCCTTCCAACCAGCTTTATAATTCATCTGGATCATTTGCATCTTCCTAAAGAAGGCACTGGGCTCTAACTGAGGGTCTGGTAATTGTTGGCAAAGGGCCAATTGTTCACTGGGGGTCCAGGGTCGCCATTCAACTGTGGTGGTGGTGACATTTTGACTGCTTGCCTCCCCCCCTCCTGCTTCTCTTTGTGGAGTTCGGGGTGTCCCTTCTTTTGAATCATCATCAGCGTCTCTCCTAATCGCTGCCTGGGAGTCCTGGATGCCCATGGTTCTCTTTGTCTGGGACCTAGTCAGGACCGGGTATAAATGTTGGGTTGGCTCTGGTGGAGGTGGTGGTGAGAAGGTCTCATTATCAGGTGGTTGCAACATTTTCACCTGCTGGGCATTGGGGCGGGGGGCTCCACATGCCAAACAGATCTCCCGAAAATAGGGATTTTGTTGACCACAAATTCTACAAGTCCAACCCTCAGGATCTCCATATGGTGGAGGTGCGGAGGGTGGCTTCTGCCGTCCTTTCTGATTCAAGATCACATCGGAGGGCAAGGTGTATAATACACCTTTCTTTGGATCTGATTTTTGAGGCCATCCCCCTTTCTCCACTCTATTACTACCTTCAATCAGAGCATATATCCCTCTTTGTAACTTATGCTCCTGTATCTGTCCTGCATGATCTAGTCTCCATTGGTCCCAAAATTTACTATCAAATAATCCTGTCTTGGAAACCCCTGCTCTTTTAAGGATTGTCTTTACTTGGGCAGCAATTTCTTTCCCTTCTCCCATCTCTATTAGTTCATATGGGGTATACCCTACCTTGGAGGGTCCCTTCCCCATACTAGCTGATGGCCAGTCAGCCGTGAGCGTCCCACTCCTCTAGGGCAATTAAGACAATAGAGGGTCACTTTTGACTCACCTAGTGGGACCTCCCAAACAGTCACTCTGTTTTCATTGAACTAATCTCTGATGTGCAAATTCTGGTGTAGTGCTCAGGGCAAAACCTTATTCGGTCTCCACAGACTCAACTTTCATGTCTGTGTCCCTTTGCCTAAACACACCTGAATCTTTGCACGTACTCGCGCGGATTCTACTCAGTCCTTAGTGCTACTACTCGGGTCCCATTCGACCCTGACCGTCCAGACACGGCTGGAGGCTAGTGTTCCAAAACAAGGACTTTTCAATCACTCAGTACTTCTACTCTTGCAATTCTAGGGATTAAGGATGGAGAATGACTCTCCCTTCTGTGCCGCCTTACACACTTTATAACAGATATAAACAGTGAACAGGATCAAACTTAGCAAACCAAAGGACATGTACAAGGTCTCCCATTCAACTACAGACAGCATACTATAGGTCCTTCCAGACTATATAAATTGGCATCGATTGTTATATGCAGTACTAACCTCACTCGCCGACACACAGGATTCAGGACACGTAGGAACTCAGATTAGTTATATGGTAAGAAAAGGACTTACCGTTACAGCGCTGATTTGTTCATCTGAGGTCCTCCGGGCCCGTCTCCAAATCGGTTGGTGAGTGGATCAGTATACTATCAGCTGCACATTGAACGATTATCGATGTCCCACGTTGAGCGACAATTTGTCAGGGCTAAACACCCCTTGAGTATGCTGTCGTAGGCCAAATTCAAGCAAGAGGGTTATTCTTGAGCTCAAGGGAAACACAACACAGACGCAGCTGTCAGTGATTCAAAGTGTTTCGTTTATTTGTACAATACAGTGGGTTTTTATAGTTTTTTAGCAAACAGTACAGCCCCTTCTCTTATCTGGTCATACTAAGAGTTTCACCTTTCACCTGTATTTTCTTTAAGTTGAAACAGCTTGCACCAATATTTGTGTACCTTAACGTGTAGCTTAATGTGTAGCTTAACGTCCTTCACACATAGTTTCCACAGCATATGGTTCTATTTCATTTAACCCTTCACATCAGTAATAGACAAATTTGCTTTTAAAGTGCTGTATTTTTCATGTATAAAACAATGGAGCCAGAACTGTAGATCTGTATTTTATCATTTAAGCTAACTTTGTTATGTATGCAGAAAGCACTGACACTAAGAACGATACTACAGCTGAACACATTTTCATACCTCCCAACTTTTGAAGAACCGAAAGAGGGACAAAATGTGCGTCGCGCGCCGTGGCAAATTTAGCCCCGCCCACTTTTGTGTTGACTCCGCCCGTTCTCATTAATTTTTCATGTGCCCACACACAGTATAATCCTCCTACAGTCACCCGTAAATTATATGTCCCCCCCTCTATCTCTCCCCCAGTTTCATATACACCCTTCATCTGCCCCCAGTTTCATGTCCCCCCTCCATCTCTGCCCTCAGTTTCATGTCCCCTCCATCTCTGTCCCCAGATTCATGTCCCCCATCTCTGCCCCAGATTCATGTCCCCCATCTCTGCCCCCAGATTCATGTTCCCACATCTCTGCCCCCAGATTCATGCCCCCCATTTCTGCCCCCAGATTCATGTCCCCTCCATCTCTGCCCCCAGATTCATGTCCCCGCATCTCTGCCCCCAGATTCATGTCCCCTCCATCTCTGCCCCCAGATTCATGTCCCCTCCATCTCTGCCCCCAGATTCATGTCCCCATCTCTGCCCCCAGATTCATGTCCCCTCCATCTCTGCCCCCAGATTCATGTCCCCATCTCTGCCCCCAGATTCATGTCCCCTCCATCTCTGCCCCCAGATTCATGTCCCCACATCTCTGCCCCCAGATTCATGTCTCCCATCTCTGCTCCCAGATTCATGTCCCCTCCATCTCTGCCCCCAGATTCATGTCCCCTCCATCTCTGCTCCCAGATTCATGTTCCCACATCTCTGCCCCCAGATTCATGTCCCCCATCTCTGCCCCCAGATTCATGTCCTCTCTATCTCTGCCCCCAGATTCATGCCCTCTATCTCTGCCCCCAGATTCATGTCCCCTCCATCTCTGCCCCCAGATTCATGTCCTCTCCATCTCTGCCCTCAGATTCATGCCCTCTATCTCTGCCCCCAGATTCATGTCCCCTCCATCTCTGCCCCCAGATTCATGTCCCCCCATCTCTGTCCCCAGATTCATGTCCTCTCCATCTCTGCCCCCAGATTCATGCCCTCCATCTCTGCCCCCAGATTCATGTCCCCTCCATCTCTGTCCCCAGATTCATGTCCCCTCCATCTCTGTCCCCAGATTCATGTCCCCTCCATCTCTGCCACCAGATTCATGTCCCCCCATCTCTGCCCCCAGATTCATGTCCCCCATCTCTGCCCCAGATTCATGTCCTCTCCATCTCTGCCCCCAGATTCATGCCCCCATCTCTGCCCCCAGATTCATGTCCCATCCATCTCTTCCCCCAGATTCATGTCCTCTCCATTTCTGCCCCCAGATTCATGTCCCCACATCTCTGCCCCCAGATTCATGTCCCCTCATCTCTGCCCCCAGATTCATGTCCCCTCATCTCTGCCCCCAGATTCATGTCCCCTCATCTCTGCCCCCAGATTCATGTGCCCTCCATCTCTGCCCCCAGATTCATGTGCCCTCCATCTCTGCCCCCAGATTCATGTGCCCTCCATCTCTGCCCCCAGATTCATGTGCCCCCCATCTCTGCCCCCAGATTCATGTCCCTCCATCTCTGCCCCCAGATTCATGTCCCCTCCATCTCTGCCCCCAGATTCATGTGCCCTCCATCTCTGCCCCCAGATTCATGTTCCCACATCTCTGCCCCCAGATTCATGTCCCCTCCATCTCTGCCCCCATATTCATGTCCCCCCATCTCTGCCCCCAGATTCATGTCTTCTCCATCTCTGCCCCCAGATTCATGTCCCCTTCATCTCTGTCCCCTGTGTCATGCCGTCCTCTCCTTCATCTACCCCCAGTTTCATGTTCCACCTCAGTGTACACATTAGACTTACCTTCTCCTTGCTACACCCCCGCTCTCTCTGCGCCTCTCTCTCGATTGCACACAGTTGTAGACGCGAAGTGACGTCATCTCATCGCGTCTACACAGCCAGTAGCCGGCGTGCAGCGGCGAAGCAAGGAGCTGAGCTGTGACAGCTCCTTGCTTTAGCCGCGTATGTGTTCAACTCAGATCTCCGTCCTCTGGACGCAGATCTGAGTTGAAATCGGGACTTACCTCCCTTCAACCGGGACCGCGGGACACGTCACCGAAATCGTGAATGTCCCGCGGAAATCGGGACGGTTGGGAGGTATGCATTTTGCAGTTTAAGGGCCCCTTCACACGGAGGATACGCTGGCTCATTTAGAACGTGTAAACGTTCCGAAACAGCAGTGTTTAAAACAGGTTCCATTGCTTTCTATGGCCGTCTATTGTTTGTATTTCGAGATTTTTTCATCCTTCTTGAAATGGGTTGTGCGCTTCGAGACTGGATATCAATCCGTATTACATCATCTGGATGATTTCTTTTTCGTAGGGCCGGCTGATTCCCCGGTTTGTGAATTTTTGTTGCGTTCTTTTCAAGGTTTGATGCGCTCTTGTGGGGTCCTCCTTTCCAAGGAGAAGACAGAGGGTCCGGTGACCTGCCTGTCTTTCCTGGGAATCGAGATTAATTCGGTTGGCATGGTCTTCCATTTGCCTGACGACAAACTGGACCAGCTGGTTCTGGAAGTTCAAAAGGCTGAGAAGTCCAAAAAGGTGACCTTGTACCAAATGCAGGTTCTTCTCGGTCTTTTGAATTTCACTTGCAAGGTGATTCCGATGGGGCTCACTTTTTGCCGCCGTTTACCCTTAGCCACTAGGGGTGTCTCTCACCCTCATCATTTTCTTTGAACCACCAGAACCTTGCGCAAGGGTCTGGTGGTGTTTTTTGGCGTCGTTCAATGGTAAGTCTGTGTGTCAATCAGACGTCGTGTCTAGTACGGAACTCTCACTTTTTACGGACGCGGCCGGGTCCGACGGTTTCGGCGCCATTTTCGGCAACAAATGGTGTAGGTCCGAGTGGCCCTCCTCTTGGGCTGACAAGGGCTTGGTTAGAAATTTAACGCTTCTGGAACTTTTTCCTATTGTAGTTGCGGTGGAACTGTGGGGCCAGAGCCTCAGCAATTGTCGTGTCTGCTTTTGGTCCGATAACATGGAGGTCGTGCAGGCAGTGAACAGCCTATCGTCTTCCTCTTTAGAAGTATTAGCGCTCCTGCGACATTTGGTTTTCCGCTGCCTGCAGGCCAACATCTGGCTTCGCGCTCGGCATGTTCCAGGTGTTCATAACAACATTGCTGATGCTCTGTCCTGTTCTAATTTTCAGCCCTTTCGTTTGCTACACCCGTCAGCAGAGGAAGAGGGTGTACCATGTCTGGAAGCCTTGTGAACGTTATTGGAGAGAGTTTGATGGCGCTTGTACGGCGATCTGTTACCCCCGCAACAAGGCGGGGTCACACTGGAGCGTGGAAGGAATTTTTGTCTTACTCTGGCAGTTTTTTACCCACAGAGGATGATGCCTTGGCTCGGGTTCTTCTGGGTTTTTCGTCAGTTCTGCGGGATACAGGGGTTACTGCGGCGGCGACACGCAAGATGGGGGGGGATAGCCTTTAGTCTGAGACTGTTGGGTAGGGTTGATGTAACCAAATGTTTTTTAGTTAGACAAATTCTGAAGGCTTGGAGGAAGGAGTCAGGGCGGTGTGATATGTGCCGCCCCGTTTCCTTTCCGTTGCTACAACAATTGTTACAAGTCCTTCCCCTGGTGTGCAAAGATGAGAGTGTGGTGCTCCTCTTTAGAGTCGCCTTTTCCCTGGCTTTTCAGACTCCCGAGTATAATAATTGGAGCCCCAGCGGAGGTGAGAGAACATAATAAACAGTTTTACTCACCTCTCTGGGATCTGCTGTTAATCCTAGCAGGCTTTGGGCCTGTATGGTAATGTCCCAGACGTCTAGTGGTCTGGGACATTACCATACAGGCCCGAAGCCTGTATTACATTAGATCTACCTCAGCATAAAACACCCAATTTCGATTGTTTGTTTTTTTTGCTGCAGTGTGCGTGAGTTACTCCAAAAGGGGCCCACACAAACCTGGAGCCATCCCTGCCCCTGATGGCATGAGCTTAACCGCAATGGAGGATACCTATCAACCATTATTTCTCTATGAAAGTTGTCCCTGTTTTTATATTGCCATGTGTTGGAGAATGTGGGCCTTTCTTTGAATATGTCAGTCTGGGGAAAGCCTCACACCACCATTGACACATGAAGCAGCAATTATGGACAAGGATAATAAATAGCTTTTATGGCTCCTTGCCAACTCCAACTGAATCCATTAATGGCACCAATACTGTTGTTGTGTTGCAGTAAGGATGAGTGACACATTGTCCATGTGTGGTGATGGGGTAAATCTAGTGTTTCACAGCTTAATTAACTGGCTTAGTGGCTTAAAAGCGGTTTTCCTCATGGCATTTCAGCCATTCTGTGCATTTCAGCCATTCTTATGTTGAAAAATACCATGCTCAATTTGCAGAGACAAATTGGTTGACCTTTGCACCACCTCATCTTGACGTTCCAATTCAGTGGAACTCTCCCCCTTAAACATACTGGAGTGTCTATGTAAGCAGCAGAAGGCGGCAAAAAATTACTGTATGCAGCACAAGGACAATGTGTTACTCATGAGGGAACCAAAATTGTCAGCGGGGACAACTGAAGCATCAGCAATGTGATCGCACTAATCTGTATGTTACAGGGATCACACTCCATGAAATGAACAGGATAAATGTAGCTCATAGTGGAAAAAAACATATATCACCTTTACAGGCATGTAGTGAATTACCTGTTGTTCCTAAGCATGGAATCAACAGGTTATATGAGCAGTTTACAGTGGAATGAACACATATTCCAAATATTCAAGCATATAGTAAATGCTCCACAGTGGCCCCAAACACTATAATATACTCCTTAGAGCTCCCCAGTATAATGCTGAAGTGGCTTGCAGTTTACAAGACTGTTAACTTGCAGGATGGGTTTTAACTAGATCAGTGTCTGCAGACACCAATCTAATTAAAAGTAAAGCATTAATGGCATCCCCGGGGTGGGCCGCACAGAGTCAGTGGGCCTGGGGCAGGCACCCCCTCTACCCGGCTGCTAGCTATGCCTCTGGTCTACACTCAAGAAATAGTAATCTCGGAGTTTACATGTGTTTAGTTTCCCCACAGGGCTTGTTGTCACCTTGCTCACCAAGACTAATAAATTGCAATGTCAGATTTCCTTAAAAATACTATATTTTGAGCACAATAAAAATGATTGTGTTTACATTCCTTTAGTTAACACTAAAGAACTGATCCTAAAACTATTCAGCAGGACATGGATAATTGGTTACTTCGAAATATTACAAAAATGGCCTAAAGAAAGCAATTTTTAATGTCCCATATCATTATTATGTATCCTGATATTATCCTGTATCCTGACATCAATGGATTAACAGGCAGAGGAACCTAATGTATGCATAGACCATCATGCGCTTATGTGAATAGATCGATAGTGTAGGCAGAATGTCCTTTGTTCTTCAGTATGGCCCTATCAGCACAACTTTCCATCTTCTATACGTTTTTAGTCAAAATGCAAATTTTGGAAATCATTTTAATATATTTTATTTTCAAATAGAAAAATATACCAAGTCAACTTGTACTGTTCAGACTATACACTCACACACAGAGCAAGCAAGGGTTTAGGAATCTTTACTGGGACACTCATGGAAACAGTTGGGGCCAATGGGCCCTAAAGTGCAGACAGAGAACTTTTGAGCAGAATTGCACCAAGTTAGCTATAGCCACACAATCAGGGCAACTTTTTGTTTGCTTATCCTTTTATTTGGCACATAAGGGATTTCATGTTTATTGATTATTGTTGCCATAGAAATCTGTTACAGTCAAAATTCGATGCCTGTCTCCCAACGCATCTAGAAATGGAGTAATGATGTTCCAAATACCTATATGCCATGCACTTGGTGTTTTGATATCTCTATAGAAAAAGGACTGTTTGTCACTCACCTATGTGATATCTGCCACAAATTCACATTTAAGAACACTCAGACACTTCAAGTATGCACTATATATAGAAGACATAATGATGAAAAATAGCATGATGATAGTCTATTGTGGTAATGTGCAGATCTTCATGTTAGCAAAATAAAAGTGCATGCCATGCAGTGGATAGCTAGAGCCACCCCATTGTGTATATGACATTGATAACATTATTCATAGGAGGGTATATTTGCAAAGCTTTTGATTTACTGGCACATGCCGCAACCCCCTCCTCCCCCCCCCCATGCCCAATGGTAGGAAATGAGCTATAGTTACAAAAAAGCCAAGACTCAGCTGTTATGTCCCCAGACGTTCCAGCAGTTGTTCTCTTCTGGCTTTGTTTTACGTGCCTGTCTACCGACGTCACTGCTGCAGCCGATCATTCTCTTACATCAGCCTTTCATATTTGTTTAAAACCCATGTAATATTTAGGTTCACTAAAGTAAATTGTCTAAATAGCTATATGTAGTTTATTTCCAGTTTGAACCTATGTGAGAAGGAAACCTTGTGTCCATTAATATGCCTTTCCCTCATACACCTACATATACGTAATAAATTCTCACTAGCAGAGTTAGCATTTCTGCTTGTGACCGAATGATATACGCATAATGCATCAGCATTTATAAATACATCACAACACTCTTTATTAAAAAATATCTTACCTCTTGGAGTCTACAGCTCATATGTAGGCTTCTTTTTTTATTTATACCAATTTGGGGAAAGTCTATTACTTTTATCGCTTTTTATCCAAATTTTTATGGAAGGCGAAACCTTGAAAAAACAGCAATTCAGCTGTTTTGAACTTTTTTTTCTGCAACAGTGTTTACTGTATGGGAATTTTTTTTTTAATAAATTTACATTTTAGGATGCAGGGATACCTAAAGTGTATGTGTTTCACTGTAGTTATGTATTAGAAAAGGGAGTGATTTTAATTTTTCTTACTTTTTATTACTGTAATTTTTAGACACCCCTAGGAGTCTTGAACACCAGGGGTCCTGATCACTAATGCAATACAATTGCATTGCTTTGCATTGTAACATAGTGACATTTGTATGACAGACTGCATGGAGCAGCTTGTAATACAATTCAATGCCAGACAAGCCTGGGAGCCTTTAATAGGCTCCCGGCTGAGATGGCAATGGATCGCCAGCACTGGATCTCGTTCCAGGGGACGGCGATCCACCCAAAGTACAATCTCAGATGAACAACATACACGAGATTCAACGGTTTCGTTATTTTTTTTTAACAAAAACAAGGACAAAATGCAGAAGAAGTGTGTGAAAAAGAAAGTACACCCTTACTACTTCTAAAGGAATTAAGAGGGCAAATTGTATCCAGATACTGCTAATGAAATGGCCTTGACTAATTGATCATCTGCAAGTATGTAGTTTTGGTATTTTGCTGGTCAGAAGCATTCACAAGTTTGTTAACAAGGAGAAAAGATATTAGCAATGATCTTATAGATGGAAATTTTGCTGTGTATCAGTCTTATAAGGCTATTTCCATAAATTTGAAGTCCATCCTGGTACAGCGAGAGAGATTACTCACAAGTGGAAAACATTTAAGACAGTTGACTATCTTTCCAGGAATGGACATCCTAGCAAATTCACCCTAAGGTCACGCTGTGCAATGTTCAGAGAAATTTCCTAAACTTTAAAGCTAAGGTAAGGCTCTACAGACCTCAGTTAGGAGGTTAAATGGTCAAGTTCATGACAGTGTATTTACAAAAATACTGAACAAATATGGCTTGTCTGAAAGGAATGCCAGAAGAAAGCCTCATCTTTCTAAAAAGAACATGGCAGCACGGCTTAAGGTTGCAAAGCTGCACATAAACCAGTGAAACAAAAAGGAGAGAGACATTGAGTGCTCTAAGCGTAGCAGAACCCTGACACTTTTCGGAGAGATATTAAAGATAGAGAAAACATACCAGTTGGCCTCTCACCTGGTTGGGTTGTGAGACGTCACAACCCTAATGTAGGCTTATTGGTTGACAATCCAGGTGGGAGTGGCAGCAGAACCAACAGTACACCGGATACCCAGAGAAGGAATATATACACTCACCGGCCACTTTATTAGGTACACCATGCTAGTAACGGGTTGGACCCCCTTTTGCCTTCAGAACTGCCTCAATTCTTCGTGGCATAGATTCAACAAGGTGCTGGAAGCATTCCTCAGAGATTTTGTTCCATATTGACATGATGGCATCACACAGTTGCCGCAGATTTGTCGGCTGCACATCCATGATGCGAATCTCCCGTTCCACCACATCCCAAAGATGCTCTATTGGATTGAGATCTGGTGACTGTGGAGGCCATTGGAGTACAGTGAACTCATTGTCATGTTCAAGAAACCAGTCTAAGATTATTCCAGCTTTATGACATGGCGCATTATCCTGCTGAAAGTAGCCATCAGATGTTGGGTACATTGTGGTCATAAAGGGATGGACATGGTAAGCAACAATACTCAGGTAGGCTTTGGCGTTGCAACGATGCTCAATTGGTACCAAGGGGCCCAAAGAGTGCCAAGAAAATATTCCCCACACCATGACACCACCACCACCAGCCTGAACCGTTGATACAAGGCAGGATGGATCCATGCTTTCATGTTGTTGACGCCAAATTCTGACCCTACCATCCGAATGTCGCAGCAGAAATCGAGACTCATCAGACCAGGCAACGTTTTTCCAATCTTCAATTGTCCAATTTCGATGAGCTTGTGCAAATTGTAGCCTCAGTTTCCTGTTCTTAGCTGAAAGGAGTGGCACCCGGTGTGGTCTTCTGCTGCTGTAGCCCATCTGCCTCAAAGTTCGACGTACTGTGCGTTCAGAGATGCTCTTCTGGCTACCTTGGTTGTAACGGGTGGCTATTTGAGTCATTGTTGCCTTTCTATCAGCTCAAACCAGTCTGGCCATTCTCCTCTGACCTCTGGCATCAACAACGCATTTCCGCCCACAGAACTGCCGCTCACTGGATGTTTTTTCTTTTTCGGACCATTCTCTGTAAACCCTAGAGATGGTTGTGCGTGAAAATCCCAGTAGATCAGCAGTTTCTGAAATACTCAGACCAGCCCTTCTGGCACCAACAACCATGCCACGTTCAAAGGCACTCAAATCACCTTTCTTCCCCATACTGATGCTCGGTTTGAACTGCAGGAGATTGTCTTGACCATATCTACATGCCTAAATGCACTGAGTTGCCGCCATGTGATTGGCTGATTAGAAATTAAGTGTTAACGAGCAGTTGGACAGGTGTACCTAATAAAGTGGTCGGTGAGTGTAGATGTTGGGAACCAGAGGTTCGTGTTGGAGTGGAGTTCTGCACTCCCTGGTGGGTCTTAAAGATGATATGGAGACCGGATTTCCAAATGTAGAATAGATTTATTTTAAAACAGTAGCACGATGCTTTTCGGGCCTCTACGGGTCCTTTTTCAAGTGCAAAACAATGCTAGACACGCCGGTCTCCATATCATCTTTAAGACCCACCAGGGAGCGCAGAACTCCATTCCAACATGAACCTCTGGTTCCCAACATCTAAATAAACAAACCACAAGACTTGTGGAACAATGTCCTTTAGACAGTCCAGACCAAAGTGGATAAGTTTGGCCATAATGCACAGTGCCACATTTGGCATAAACCAAGCACAGTATATTAAACACCTCATATTCAATGTCAAGCTCTGCGGGGTAAGGGTCATAATTTGCGCTTGTTTTGCTTCTGTATAGCAGAATATTCTAGAAATAAATGTGAGGCCATTTAGCCAACACCTAAAGCTTAGCTGAAACCTGGTCATGCAGCAGGACACTGACCTCAAGTACAGCAGCAAATCTACAACAAAATGGCTAAGAAGGAAAAGCATCAAGGTGTTGCAATAGCCCAGCCAAAGTAAACACCACAACCCAATTGAGATTCTGTACATAAGCAAATGCTGACAAACCTCAATGAACTGAAGCAACGTTGTAAAGAGCAGTGGGTCAAATATCCTCCAGAATGATGTGAGACTGAGTGTGAGTCTTACAAAAATGATGCCTTTAAGTTATTGCTGTCAAAGTTGGTTCTACAAGTCACTGATTCATGGGATCAGCCTGTGAGGGGTCAGCCTGTGAGAGCCATTCACAAATGGCACATCATGGTAAAAGGGGGATCCTTTGTAAAAAGAGCAGATTGTTACTAGATAAAATAAAGAAATGCAAAATCTTTACTTCTGCCATTTAGAGATCACTATAAATATTGGGGGGGGGGGGGGATTCTATACCAGTTTTGTAGTGGAGAGGAATGCTATTGTGGTGCACATTTAATGCAAGGCTTTTTTTTGCGCCCAACATTTGCCACAATCCCTAATCCGCGACTCAATTGCCACATATTCATTACGACTCATGGCAGTTTTCTAACAGTTTTCTTCTTCACATGCTTAATATACAAGTGAGTGACATGTCTGGGTGTACATACTTTTTCACACATGACTTTTCCAATTTGGCTTAATTTTTGGCTTGCATGGAATTCATAGGAATTGTACTTTATATCTCTGGGTGTAGTTTGATCATATGGTCATGTGTTCCTCCATTCCTTCGCCCCCTACAAATAGTACAAGAGAGGGTAGATGGAAGAAATTTACACATGACTACAAGAACAAATTATACAAGGATGGTCTGAAGTCTCTAACCACAGAGATCCAAGTTTATTTTTCTGAGATGCATAGTAGACTTGGTTACAAAGGTGCAGATTCCTGAATCTATTCTCTTATATATTAATGTAAGTTTACTAACTATAACCCAAAACTGTAGGCTGGTGAATGGAAAGCAGCACAACTTTTGGTAGCAAAATGACTTTCTCTATGACTGTTCTTAGCGTCAAGCAACTAAACAAATATATAATGGACATTGCTTATACTTTAAGCACCACACAAATGACATGAATTCATCCATGACATATCAAACGGTATATATAGACATTTCTTGTTACCTTAGGCATTGGCAGAGACAGGCAGGTTCATATATATATATATATATATATATATATATATATATATATATATATATATATATTATTTTGTGAATAACATCTATGCTATAAATCCAGCAAGGTTGGACAGAGCTGAAATTCTGTACACAATGAAATTGTGTGTGTGTGTTATAGTTGCCAACACTGTCAGTCTCATATCACCATTTGTTAAGTAGCTGATTCACCATCTCCCTCTTTCGTGAGATCAGGACTGTGTTACTGAATAGGAAGAAAGTCCCAGGAGACTGTGGAATGGGAAAGGTAGTGAGGTGCATGCAGGGAGCTCACTGGAGCCATGAAAGAAATAGAAGGCTATTTTTGCATGTCACATTGCAAGAGAAGCACTATGGAGGGGTCACTTTTTGCTGCCTCTTTAAACTCTTCCAGGGTGATTTGGTCATCTCTGTCCTTGTCCATCTTTGTGAAGATTTTGTCAACTCTCTGTTGTGGAGTTAGGCCATCCTGATTCATGCGCATCATTATTACCGTGCCAACCATTTTGTAAATAGCCTAAGGGTTAATGGGGAGAGAGCAAAGATAAAATTAACATCCTGATATTTATTACTGTATTATCCTCTAAAAAATATATAGACCTAATATGTTCCACTCCGTAACATTGTCCCTATTTATAGCAAGATCAAATGCTGCCCCTTTGGAAATATCCTCAGCAGAAGATCTATTCACGGTCCTTCAGCAATTATCTTCTCTTATTGTTTTACACTACCTGCAATGTCATATGATTCTAATCTTAAAATAGACACAGAATTAAATATTGGACCACTGTGGGGACAGTATATTCAGTTAGAACACTGTGTACCCTAAGTGGACAAAATTGTGGAAACCTAGACTAATATGGACAGAAAAAGGTGCACAACATCAGGTAGTGATAGAAGAATGAAAAGACTGTGTCCAAGCAAGAAAAGAAAGTCATCGGTATCTATACAAAATGAAATGTCTCAATGTGGTTTTAAGTTGAGTGCAAGTACTTGTTTGGCCCAGGCTGAAAGAATTTGGTCTAGATCAGTGATGGCTAACCTATTGTGCTCAGTGTGATTCGTAAAAATAAACCTAGCTTAACTCATCTTTTTATGGCCCCCACAAAGCATATGATCCCCCTAGTTATGGAACCCACACGGTTTATGACACATATTTATATCCCCCACACACAGTATATGACCTTTTTTAAAGCCCACCTGCAGCATATGACCCCATTTTCTCTCCTCCCTCCCCCACAGAGTAGTGGTTGATAATTTTTACTCACTTGTCTGTGCTCCAGTCCTGGCTGATCTCTGCTGGCGCCTCCAGGGTGCACTGTAGCTGATGCTGAAGAATGCCGGGACGCTGTACGTAACATCCTGGCTTACTTCAGCGTCATGACGTAAATGTAGCACCAAAGGGGGGTGGTCACTAGGGGAGGCAGTTGAGGGCGGCCAGGACAGAAGCGTGGACAGGTGAGTAAAAATTATTGGCAGCTGCTTATTGCAATAAGTATCTTCTGATTAAAAAAAGGACCACCCCCAGTTCTTTTCATGAGGCACCGCCTGAGACCATCACCTTAGGTTGCCTCATGTAAGGTGTGCCCCTGCAGCTGCCACTTGGTTCAGACAATGTGTGCTGCCCAAAATAGACTATAATAGGGTCTGTGTTTTTTCCACAAGAATAATGCAGAGAAAAAAGTGCTGCACAGTAAGTAAACCAAAACA
Organism: Leptodactylus fuscus; assembly: GCF_031893055.1. Lineage (NCBI taxonomy): Eukaryota > Metazoa > Chordata > Amphibia > Anura > Leptodactylidae > Leptodactylus > Leptodactylus fuscus. The sequence goes on along the minus strand of NC_134266.1, from coordinate 138,641,847 downwards.
TTTACAACATTTTTCAATATGTATATGTTACATATAAACAATATACATTTAACTTCCATATGATTTCACAAGGGAATATTTTCTTGGATGTGTTGAATGTTGGAATTATTGTGTACACATATCTTTCCCAAGGGTTTCATTATGACGTACAAACCTCACTTTTATGTATCGTACCTCAATAATCTCCAGCATTTCCAGTCTTGTAATCTTCCCGTCTCCATCTAAATCATACATCTCAAATGCCCAGTTTAGCTTCTGCTCGAAACTTCCACGTGATGTGACACTCAATGCACAAATGAATTCCCGGAAATCAATAGTACCATCCCCGTTCTTGTCAAATGTACGAAAGGCATGCTGAGCAAATTTAGAAGCATCGCCATATGGGAAAAACTGTAAAACAATATAAACATATATTGTAAAAGAGATAGATAGATAGATAGATAGATAGATAGATAGATAGATAGATAGATAGATAGGCAGTGAAATCTTAGTGAGACAAACAGCCATTTTATTTAACAGATTATCCTCAAGCATATACTGTAATGTTAGCAGTATGTGTCACAGTAATAAATACCTTAATATACAGCTGTTGGAATTCTTGTAAATTAAGAATACCAGATGGACAATCTTTCAGGAATCCTTTATACCAATGCTTCAGCTCTTGTTCTGAGAATTCTGTGCTCTGCACTAAGTCTTGTAGCATCTCGGGGGCGAGCTTACTGTTTGGTTTTCCCATTTTGCCAGTAAAAAGGCTTTAAAACAAAAATTGAGATATTTAGTGATACAATAATTCAGACAATTTTCTTGTCATTTATCACTTGCTCTAAAATTTAAATGGGTGGTCCAGTACTAGACCGTATTCACATGTCCATAAATCATGGCTGTGAGCTGCCTGTGTTGTCCATGGACAGAACATGGTCCATAGATTTTAATAGACTTAGGCCTGGTTCACATCTGTGTTCGGTATTCTGTTCAGGGAGTCCAAATGGGGACCCCACAAACGGAATAACAAATGCATTGACAAGCAGTGAAAGCACACGGACCCCATAAACTTTTGTACAATAAAGAAGACATGGTTATCCATCTGCGCATCAATGAGATTTGTCACATTTCACCCTACCTGTGAGCGCAAATGATTTTCTGTTCTTTTGAATCCTTGGCATAGGACGTCCATCACAGGGCGTCACATATTGGTTACTGCCACCTCTCACCAGTTTTCGCTATATTTGGATGTTGTGACTCATTCACAACCACCTCAGGTGAGGGGCCATGCAGGCTTTTTGTCAGTACAATTTTTAGTGTATTTTTGAGTATTTTACAACAGATCTACACTATGGTCTGCCACTCGCAGCGCTACACCTCTAATGAGGCGAGGTGAGGCGACCGCCCCAGGCGGCAGCACGGGCAATTTTTTTTTTCTCTAAACTAACGCAGGAGAGCTGCAGCTTTCCTGCGCTGGTTCAGATGTCTGCATCTTAGCGCAGGTGGCGTCATCACGCCACCTACGCTGAGACGCAGACATCTTACTGCTGGGTGAAGAGGAGGCAGCAGCAGGAGCAGCGCGAGGTCGGTAAGTAAAATATATATTTTTTTGTTTTATAATAGGCCGCTACCTGCTGGAGTATCCCCCAGCAGGTAGCAGCTTATTTACCAACCTCCCCAGACCTGTTCACTGCCGTCCCTGCTTCTCATTGTACTATAGGCTGCGGAGGGCGGTAGCTAATAGACCCGAGCCTAGGCCGCGATCCCACAACCGCTATTATTATACTCAGAGGTCTTTTCAGACCCCAGAGAATAATAATCGGAGCCCCAGGGGAGGGGAGGGAACATAATAAACAGTGTTACTTACCTCTCTGGGATCCAATGTTAATCCTAGCAGGCTTCGGGCCTATATGGTAATGTCCCAGATGTCACGTGGTCTGGGATATTACCATTTAGGCCCAAAGCATGTTCTAGCAGTACTATATAGGCCCAAAGCCTGTGCTAGTAGTAATAGCCTGCTACTGCTAGCACAGGCTTTGGGCCTGTATGGCAACAGGCTGTTACCGCTTCCATAGGCTTTGGACCTGTATGGTAATATCCCAGACCACGTGATGTCTGACACATTACCCGCGGGACGATTTCCGCGGGACAGTCATGATTTGGGTGACATGTCCCACGGTCCCGGTTGGAGGGAGGTATGTCCCGATTTCAACTCATATCTGCGTCCAGAGGACGCAGATCTGAGTTGAACACATATGCGGCTGAAGCAAGGAGATGTCACAGGTCAGCTCCTCGCTTCGCCGCTGCGCGCCTCTCTCCCTGACACATATGCGGCTGAAGCCAGGAGCTGACCTGTGTCAGCTCCTCGCTTCGCCGCTGCCGCCGGTCTCGCTGACACATATGCGGCTGAAGCCAGGAGCTAGGTCAGCTCCTGGCTTCAGCCGCATATGTGTCAGCGAGACCGGCGGCAGCGGGGAAGCGAGGAGCTGACACAGGTCAGCTCCTGGCTTCAGCCGCATATGTGTCAGGGAGAGAGGCGCGCAGAGAGTGGCGAGGGAGCGGAGAAGGTAAGTTTAATGTGGAGGTGGAATGTGAAACTGGGGGCAGATGAAGAAGAGGACGGCATGACACTGGGGGCAGATGAAGGAGGGGACGGCATGACACTGGGAGCAGAGATGGAGAGGACGGCATGACACTGGGGGCAGAGATGGAGAGGACGGCATGACACTGGGGGCAGAGATGGAGAGGACGGCATGACACTGGGGGCAGAGATGGAGAGGACGGCATGACACTGGGGGCAGAGATGGAGAGGACGGCATGACACTGGGGGCAGAGATGTGGAGACATGAATCTGGGGGCAGAGATGGAGGGGACATGAATCTGGGGGCAGAGATGGAGGGGACATGAATCTGGGGGCAGAGATGGAAGGGGGACATGAAACTGGGGGCAGATGAAGGGTGTATATGAAACTGGGGGAGAGAGAAGGGGGACATATAATTTACGGGTGACTGTAGGAGGATTATACTGTGTGCGGGCACA